>NW_026014333.1:0-36874 GCF_020379485.1 Brassica napus | reverse complement strand
ATTGGCCCACTGTGGGCCCTGTCCTGTTTCCAGCACCAGCACAGACCTCTGTGGCTGTTCCGTGTGTGTTCGTGTGTGTCCCATCAGCACACACACAGGCCGTCCTGGCGGTCCTCATACACATATCAGCACTTGGTCCTTGGACTCAGCACGCTGACCCTTCTCTGTGGACTGTTCGGGTGATTTTGGCCCATGTGGGCTGTCGTCAGTACACACAGGGGAGTCCGTGGTGTCCATGTGTTTCTGTGTGTGTCCCCGTCATCACACACCGGCCTCCGTGGCTGTCCATCAGTACAAATTCAGCACGTTGGTCACTTGGGCTCATCACACTACCCTTCCCGGAGTGTTCGGGTGATTTTTGGCCATGTGGGCTGTCTGTTCAGTACACACAGGAACGTCATGGGTGTCCCGCCAGCAACCACATGACGTTCGTGGCTGTCCGTTGTGTCCGTCGCACACACAAAGACGTCTTGTGGCTGTCCTCAGTACACAGTATCAGCACGAGGGTCCTTGGAGCACTCAGCACGCGGGCCCTTCCCGTGGCCTGTTCGGGGATTTTTTGGCCCACATGGGCGTCTGTTCAGTACACACAGGACGTCCATAGGGTCCTCAACACACACAGGTGTCCATCTTTGTCCGTCAGCACACAAAGGACGTCCGTGGCTGTCCGTGTGTGTCCGTGTGTGTCGGTCCCACACAACACAGGACGTCCGTGGCTGTCCATCAGTACACAAAGCAGCACGTTGGTCCTTGGATTCAGCACGCTACCCTTCTCGTGGACTGTTCGGGAATGATTTGGCCCATGTGGGCTGTCTGTCAGTACAATCACAGACGTCCCGTGGTGTCCGTCACACACACAGGACGTCCTTGGGTATCCGTCAGCACACACAAGACGTTCGTGGCTGTCCGTCTGTGTCCGCCAGCACACACAAGACCATCCGTGGTGTCAATCAGTACACATATCAGCACATTGGTGCATGGACTCAGTATGCTGACCTTCCCGTGGACTGTTTGAGTGATTTCGGACCACAAGGTTTCTGTTCAGTACACACAGGACGTCCCGTGGGTGTCTGTCAGCACACACAGGACGTCTGTGGGTGTCCGTCAGCACACATAGGACGTCTGTGGCTGTCTCTGTGTGTCCGTGTGTGTCCGTCACACACACACAAAGGACATCCTTGGTCTGTCCATCAGTACACATAATCAGCACGTTGGTCTTGGACTCAGCAGCTGACCCTTCTCGTGGACTGTCGTGTGATTTGGGCCACGTGCTGTCTTTCAGCACACACAGGAGGTCTGTGGGTGTCCGTGTGTGTATGTGTGTGTCCGTCAGCACACACAGAACGTCCGTGGTTGTCCGTCCCCAGCGCACACAAAACGTTCGTGGCTGTCCGTTTGTGTCCGCCAGCACACACAGGACGTCCGTGGCCTGTCTATCAGTACACATATCAGCACGTTGGTCCTTGAACTCAGTACGCTGACCCTTCCAGTGGACTGTTCGGGTGATTTTGGCCCACGTGGGCTGTTTGTTCAGTACACCATGACGTCTGTGGCTGTCTGTTTGTGTCCGTGTGTGTCTGTCAGCACACACAGGACGTCCTTGGCTGTCCATCAGTACACATATCAGCACGCTGGTCCTTGGACTCAGCACGCTGACCCTTCCGTGGACTGTTCGGGTGATTTTGGCCCACGTAGGCTGTCTTTTCAGTACATACAGGACGTTTTCGTGGGTGTCCGTCGCACACACAGGACGTCCGTGGGTGTCCGCCAGCACACACAGGACTTCTGTGGCTGTCCGTGTGTGTCCGTCAGCACACACATGACGTCCGTGGCTGTCCTCATACACATATTAGTGCGCTGGTCCTTGGACACAGTACGCAGGCCCTTTCCGTGGACTGTTCGGGTGATTTTGGCCCATTGGGCTGTCTGTTCAGCACACACAGACATCTGTGGCTGTCCGTGTGTGTCTGTGTGTGTCCATCAGCACACACAGACGTCCTTGGCTGTCCATCAGTACACATTCAGCACGTTGCCTTGGACTCGCACGCTGACCCATCTCGGGACTGTTCGGGTGATTTGGCCCACGTGGGCTGTCTGTTCAGTACACACAGGACGTCTGTGGGTGTCCGTTCAGCACACACATGACGTTGTGTGTGTCCGTCAGCACACAGGACATCTGTGGCTTTCCGTGTGTGTATGTGTGTGTCCATCACACACATAGGACGTCCGTTGCTGTCCATCAGTACACATATCAGCACGTTGGTCCTTGACTCAGCACGCTGACCCATCTCGTGGACTGTTCGGGTGATTTTGGCCCACGTGGGCTGTCTGTTCAGTACACACAGGACGTCCGTGGGTGGTCCATGTGTGTCTGTGTGTGTCCGTTAGCACACACAGGACATCCGTGGCGTCCATCAGTACAAATATCAGCACGTTGGTCCTTGAACTCAGCACGTTGGTCCTTGGACTCAGCATGCTGACCCTTCCCGTGGAGTGTGTCGGTGATTTTGGCCCATGTGGGCTGTCTGTTCAGTACACCCATGACGTCCATGGGTGTCCGCCAGCACACACAGGACGTTTTTGGCTGTCCATCATACACATATCAGCACTATGGTCCTTGGACTCAGCATGTGGGCCCTTCCCGTGGACTGTTTGGGTGATTTGGCCCACGTGGGCTGTCTGTTCAGTACACACAGGACGTCCATATGTGTCCGTCAGCACACACAGGGATGTCCGTCTGTGTCCCGTCAGCACACAAAGGACGTCCGTGGCTGTCCGTGTGTGTCCGTGTGTGTCGGTCAACACACACAGGACGTCCGTGGCTCTCCATCAGTACACAAAGCAGCACGTTGGTTCTTGGACTCAGCACACTAACCCTTCTTGGGGACTGTTCGGGTGATTTTGGCCCTCGTGGGCTGTCTGTTCAGTACACACAGGACGTCCGTGGGTGTCCGTCACCACACACAGGACGTCCGTGGGTGTCCGTCAGCACACACAGGACGTCCGTGGTTGTCCATGTGTGTCCGCCAGCTTACACAAGACGTCGTGGCTGTCCATCAGTACACATCAGCACGTTGGTCCTTGGACTCAGTACGCTGACCCTTCCAGTGGACTGTTTGAGTGATTTTGGACCACGTGGGCTGTCTGTTCAGTACACACAGGACGTCCGTGGGTGTCCGTCAGCACACACAGGACGTCTGTGGGTGTCCGTCAGCACACACAGGACGTTTGTGGCTGTCTCGGTGTGTCCGTGTGTGTCCGTCACCACACACAGGACGTCCTTGGCTGTCCATCAGTACACATATCAGCACGTTGGTCCTTGGACTCATCAGGCTGACCCTTCTCGTGGACTGTTCGGGTGATTTTGGCCCACGTGGGCTGTTTGTTCAGTACACACAGGACGTCCGTGAGTGTCCATGTGTGTCTGTGTGTGTCCGTCAGCACACACAGAACGTCCGTGGGTGTCCGTCAACACACACAGAACGTTCGTGGCTGTCCGTGTGTGTCCGTGTGTGTCCACCAGCACACACAGGACGTCCATGGCTGTCTATCAGTACACATATCAGCACGTTGGTCCTTGAACTCAGTACGCTGACCCTTCCCGTGGACTGTTTTGTGTGATTTTGGCCCACGTGGGCTGTGTTCAGTACACACAGGACGTCCGTGGCTGTCTTTGTGTGTCCGTGTGTGTCTGTCAGCACACACAGGACGTCCTTGGCTGTCCATCAGTACACTATCAGCACACGCTGGTCCTTGGACTCAGCACGCTGACCCCTTCCCGTGGACTGTTCGGGGTGATTTTGGCCCACGTAGGCTGTCTGTTCAGTACATACAGGACACCCGTGGGTGTCCATCAGCACAAAGAGGACGTCCGTGGGTGTCCGCCAGCACACACAGGACGTCCGTGGCTGTCCGTGTGTGTCCGTGTGTGTCCGTCAGCACACACATGACGTCCATGGGTGTCCATCAGTACACATATTAGCACGCTGGTCCTTGGACTCAGCATGCTGACCCTTCTCGTGGACTGTTCGGGTGATTTTGGCCCACGTGGGCTGTCTGTTCAGTACACACAGGACGTCCGTGGGTGTCCGTGTGTGTCTGTGTGCTCGTCAGCACACACAGAACGTCCGTGGGTGTCCGTCAGCACACACAGAACGTTCGTGGCTGTCCGTGTGTGTCCGCCAGCACACACAGGACGTCCGTGGCTGTCAATCAGTACACATATCAGCACGTTGGTCCTTGAACTCAGTACGCTGACCCTTCCAGTGGACTGTTCGGGTGATTTTGTCCCACGTGGGCTGTCTGTTCAGTACACACAGGATGTATGTGGCTATCTGTGTGTGTCCGTGTGTGTCTGTCAGCAAACACAGGACGTCCTTGGCTGTCCATCAGTACACATATCAGCACGCTGGTCCTTGGACTCAGCACGCTGACCCTTCCCGTGGACTGTTCGGGTGATTTTGGCCCACGTAGGCTGTCTTTTCAGTACATACAGGACGTCCGTGGGTGTCCGTCAGCACACACAGGACGTCCGTGGGTGTCCGCCAGCACACACAGGACGTTCGTGGCTGTCCATGTGTGTCCGTGTGTGTGTCCGTTAGCACACACATAATGTTCGTGGCTGCCCATCAGTACACATATTAGCACGCTTGTAAACCCAAACCTGGATCCCTTGATCCAACCAGTCCGCGGCCTTACCTAATATCTAAGTTTTACTTCAGCCGGTTTAAGTCCAATAGTTTTCTAAGTCATTTTTTCATCATTGAGGTTCATGTAGTCAGACAATACAATGCGGAAGCTTACGGTAAACATCATTTCATATATATAAGAAGTCAATGTGATCCATACAAATCATTCATATCCTTCAGTTGCACAATAGGCTATCATAAGTTCACTGTATCAACTATCACTACATCACACATCCCACACGGCCAGGTCTTCATGGCTCCTTAGACTTACCACGATCCCTGTCGGACCTGAAAACAAAACCCACAACACATATGCATAAGAATCACAACCGATACCCTAGCAAACATCATCCTAAGCATTGTTCGGATACTTAGCCTAATCTGGCCAAAAGTGACGCTTTCTGATACTTGTCCAGAATCTAAATAAAGTTCATGATAATTCATGAAAATTCATGACTAAGAGAATGGTCAAGTCAGATTTCTCAGAACCAGCCTCGATCATACTGATCTTGCCCATGAACAGCCCATATGGCCATAACTGACCACCTCTAAATCTTTGAGATAAAACTAATCTTTCTCCATGATAATTCATGATAAATAGCCACTAAGAGATATTCATGGTCGGATCCTATCAATCCCCTTTGGAACTATAAGATCGGACCTTACATGCCCAACCAAGGCCATGGAGAGATTACACTGATCTGGCCAAGGCCTGGTGGCGTGCCCTGAGACTGAACCCACAGAACACTTAAGAATATAGTAGAGAAGATATATATTGACAGGTAAAGAGTAATAGATGCAACCAACAACACATGGATCAATCGGCCAGACCACCCGAATTAATGGTCTTGGGTGATACCACTTGGTTAACACCCTGTACCTTAGGTGTGTGCTCGGAAGTCCCCAAACTCTTCTCCACAGTCTTCTCCTTCTGTCTAGTATCCATTTCCGATCGAGTCTCCCTTGCCACGGCTAGAACTCACCGGAATCACCAAACCTTCACACGGACTGCCTTGCGGCCAACTTCTCTCTTTTCTTTCTTTACTTCTGTAATGAATTGGGAAGAGTTTTCCCCTTATCTTTCGGATGATGAATGTCGACAGGAGGGACTTGCATTTATAGGAGAAGAGCCCACCAACTGCTCTGGGCGAACAGAAGCATTGATTGGACGATGAGGCACATGCGGTTGCACCTTTTCGCCCAAACCGTCCAACCGCTCACAACTGCTCTTCTCTTCGTTTAGGCTGATCGATCTCTGGCCCAATAGCTTGCCACTTACATAGCTTACTTTGCCTTACTTGCCAGAGTCCCTCAGACCCATCAGACCCCCATGTCCATGATCCGGACCATAACCACCCCATGATCCGTAATGACCGGCCAAGACTCCAACACTACACCCAGCTGAGATGAGCTGAGTGTTAGCTGCCCCAGCTGAGTGAGCTACTCCTCCAGCTCCAGTGAGCTAGCTCAGACTATGTTAACTCCCTTCCAGCTCCACCTAGCTGAATGAGCTGCCTCCGGACCTTGTCCAGCATCCGGACCACTCGTCCAGCTCTCTTTAGCTTCCTTCCTTCTTATCTTGGTCAAGTCTCAGCCATCTGATGCACTTAACCTTCTGTTTGGACCATGATACGCTTGTCTTTAGATCATTTGACCTGACTGGTGCATCTCCTCGTACCATGGCCCGTCCTGATGGCCTTATCTAGAACTAGGGACATGACAACGCTGGTCCTTGGACACAGCACGCTGGCCCTTTCCGTGGACTGTTCGGGTGATTTTGGCCCATGTGGGCTGTCTGTTCAGTACACACAGGACGTCTGTGGGTGTCCGTCAGCACACACATGACGTCTGTGTGTGTCCGTCAGCACACACGGGGCATCCGTGGCTGTCCGTGTGTGTCTGTGTGTGTCCATCAGCACACACAGGACGTCCGTGGCTGTCCATCAGTACACATATCAGCACGTTGGTCCTTGGACTGAGCACGCTGACCCTTCTCGTGGACTGTTCGAGTGATTTTGGCCCACGTGGGCTGTCTGTTTAGTACACAAAGGACGTCCGTGGGTGTCCATGTGTGTCTGTGTGTGTCCGTCAGCACACACAAGACGTCCGTGGCTGTCCATCAGTACAAATATCAGCACGTTGGTCCTTGAACTCAGCACGTTGGTCCTTGGACTTAGCACGCTGACCCTTCCCGTGGAGTGTTCGGGTGATTTTGGCCTACGTGGGCTGTCTGTTCAGTACACACAGGACGTCCATGGGTGTCCGCCAGCACACACAGGACGTTCGTTGCTGTCCGTGTGTGTCCGTGTGTGTATGTCAGTGTGGGAACCGAAATTCGCACTGTCGATTTCCGTTTAAATAAGGAAACTAGGAAAGCCCTAATTTCCCAGAGGTCCAGGATCTCTGCGAGAGCCAACGACAAGTGATCGAATATATGCGGAAATCATGATAAGATAACAAACGAGTTTAGAGAAAACAGTAGATCTTATTTCGAGTCCGCGTAAGAGCGTTGCGATCATTACAAGAGAATACAAAGGCTTTGGCCGCAGGGGCCGTCAGCGAGTTACCTAGTTCTAGCAACATAAAACCCTAATCCTAGTTGAGTCGCAGCTCGATAACAAAGGACAAAAAAGATATCTAAAAGGCTTAGATTGATTTCGGACTGAACCTTGTTAAAGGCTACCTACGTACCCCTTTCGAGGATCAAGCCGAACGTAGTTCAATTGATAGAGCTGGACAAGAGATCGAACTGCCTGGGCGAGTTCATCTAGTAATTGAGTGCCAGTCATAGAAACCGAACTTGTCGAGAATAAGCCTAAAGTTTCTAAGTGCAGAGAATTCCGAATCTAAAAGTTCCCCCCTCTTGCTCCTCGCCTAGGACTCCTTATATACTAGCTCCAAGGTTGGTTTGCGCTTTACACTCTTCTGCCCTTAAGCCGTCATAGCATAAAAATGGAGATATTCCATTTTTCCCGATCTTCACAATTATCTTCAAACTTCCGTATTTATCCGCGGAAACTTGACATTTTTCCTTCCTTGTGGACCAAGCGTAAACCAGGCTGTGGTTTACAGGCTTTTGATTAGGAAATCGTAGGATGGGCCTCGAGTCGTGTTTTAGGTCCCTTTGGGCCGTCTTCCGACTCGACACGTTTACTACGAGTTTTCCGCGGTTTCTAATCCGCGAAGTTTGATCGATGAATTAGAATGGCGGGAAACATGGACTGAGCTTGCTACGGTCTTCGGGAGATAGCATTCGAAGGTTTTGACGAGAATGCAAGAACTGGTGTCGTATTGACTTTCGGAAAGTTCAATCGCTACATAGCGACCGAACTTTGGCTCGAGCCCGGTCGCTTCGTAGCGACCGAGCGGGACGAGCGCTCGGTCGCTACGTAGCGACCGAGCTGGCTGAGCTCGGTCGCTACGTAGCGACCGAGCGGGACGATCGCTCGGTCGCTACGTAGCGACCGAGCTTTGGCTCGAGCTTGGTCGCTACGTAGCGACCGAGCGGGACGATCGCTCGGTCGCTACGTAGCGACCGAGCGTTTGGCTCGAGCTCGGTCGCTACGTAGCGACCGAGCGGGACGATCGCTCGGTCGCTACGTAGCGACCGAGCTTTGGCTCGAGCTCGGTCGCTACGTAGCGACCGAGCGGGACGATCGCTCGGTCGCTACGTAGCGACCGAGCTTGGCTGAGCTCGGTCGCTACGTAGCGACCGAGTGGGACGATCGCTCGGTCGCTACGTAGCGACCGAGCTTTGGCTCGAGCTCGGTCGCTACGTAGCGACCGAGCGGGATGATCGCTCGGTCGCTACGTAGAGACCGAGCTTGGCTGAGCTCGGTCGCTACGTAGCGACCGAGCGGGACGATCGCTCGGTCGCTACGTAGCGACCGAGCGAGACAGATGCTCGGTCGCTACGTAGCGACCGAGCTGTGTGCATGCTTGGTCGCCGCGTATCGATCGAGCTTGGCTTGTCCGCGGTCTGATTTCCATACTCGAGCTTGTCCGCGGCCGATTTGGATACATGTCTGTTGCCTTCAGACAATCGATATTTAGTGGTTCGATTGAGATTTGGACGATATTTTACTGCAAGGCTGTTCGTAAAGATATCTTTACGAAGATTACTTTTCGTAAAAACGGTTATGCTGATTTTTACGGACTTTCAGACATTGATTCCGTCGTGACCGATTTTGACCCCAACAGTCAGCACACACAAGACGTCTGTGGCTGTCCATCAGTACACATATCAGCACGATGGTCCTTGGACTCAGCACGTGGGCCCTTCCCAAGGACTGTTCGGGTGATTTTGGCTCACGTGGGCTGTGTGGTCAGTACACACAAGACGTCCAAAGGTGTCCGTCAGCACACACAGGATGTCCGTCTGTGTCCGTCAGCACACAAAGGACGTCCGTGGCTGTCCGTGTGTGTCGGTCAACACACATAGGATGTCCGTGGCTGTCCATCAGTACACAAAGCAGCACGTTGGTCCTTGGACTCAGCACGCTGACCCTTCTCGTGGACTGTTCGGGTGATTTTGGCCCACGTGGGCTGTCTGTTCAGTACACACAGGACGTCTGTGGGTGTCCGTCAGCACACACAGGACGTCCGTGGGTGTCCATCAGCACACACAAGACATTCGTGGCTGTCCGTGTGTGTCCGTGTGTGTCCGCCAGCACACACAGGACGTTCGTGGCTGTCCATCAGTACACATATCAGCACGTTGGTCCATGGACTCAGTACGCTGACCCTTCCCGTGGACTGTTTGAGTGATTTTGAACCACGTGGGCTGTCTGTTCAGTACACACAGGACGTCCGTGGGTGTCCGTCAGCACACACAGGACGTCTGTGGGTGTCTGTCAGCACACACAGAACGTCCGTGGCTGTCTGTGTGTGTCCGTCACCACACACAGGACGTCCTTGGCTGTCCATCTGTACACATATCAGCACGTTGGTCCTTGGACTCAGCAGGCTGACCCTTCTCGTGGACTGTTCAGGTTATTTTGGCCCATGTGGGCTGTCTGTTCAGTACACACAGGACGTCCATGGGTGTCCGTGTGTGTCTGTGTGTGTCCGTCAGCACACACAGAACGTCTGTGGGTTTCCGTCAACACACACAGAACGTTCGTGGCTGTCCGTGTGTGTCCGTGTGTGTCTGCCAGCACACACAAGACGTCCATGGCTGTCTATCAGTACACATATCAGCACGTTGGTCCTTGAACTCAGTACGCTGACCCTTCCCGTGGACTGTTCGGGTGATTTTGGCCCACGTGGGCTGTATGTTCAGTACACACAAGACGTCCGTGGTTGTCTGTGTGTGTCCATGTGTGTCTGTCAGCACACACAGGATGTCCTTGGCTGTCCATCAGTACACATATCAGCACGCTGGTCCTTGGACTCAGCACGCTGACCCTTCCTGTGGACTGTTCGGGTGATTTTGGCCCACGTAGGCTGTCTGTTCAGTACATACAGGACGTCCATGGGTGTCCGTCAGCACACACAGGACGTCCGTGGCTGTCCGCCAGCACACACAGGACGTATGTGGTTGTCCGTTTGTGTCCGTGTGTGTCCGTCAGCACACACATGACGTCCGTGGCTGTCCATCAGTACACATATTAGCACGCTGGTCCTTGGACACAGCCCGCTGGCCCTTTCCGTGGACAATTTGGGTGATTTTGGCCCACGTGGGCTGTCTGTTCAGTACACACAGGACGTCTGTGGGTGTCCGTCAGCACACACAGGACGTCTGTGTGTGTCCGTCAGCACACACAGGACATCCGTGGACTGTTCGGGTGATTTTGGCCCACGTGGGCTGTCTGTTCAGTACACACAGGACGTCCGTGGGGGTCCATGTGTGTCTGTGTGTGTCCGTCAGCACACACAGGACGTCCGTGGCTGTCCATCAGTACAAATATCAGCACGTTGGTCCTTGAACTCAGCACGTTGGTCCTTGGACAAAGCATGCTGGCCCTTTCCGTGGACTGTTCGGGTGATTTTGGCCCACGTGGGCTGTCTGTTCAGTACACACAGGACGTCTGTGGGTGTCCGTCAGCACACAAAGGACGTCTGTGTGTGTTCCTCAGCACACACAGGGCATCCGTGGCTGTCCGTGTGTGTATGTGTGTTTCCATCAGCACACACATGACGTCCGTGGCTGTCCATCAGTACACATATCAGCACGTTGGTTCTTGGACTCAGCATGCTGACCCTTCTCGTGGACTGTTCGGGTGATTTTGGCCCACGTGGGCTGTCTGTTCAGTACACACAGGCGTCCGTGGGTGTCCGTGTGTGTCTGTGTGTGTCCGTCATCACACACAGAACGTCCGTGGGTGTCCGTCAGCACACACAGAACGTTCGTGGCTGTCGGTGTGTGTCCGCCAGCACACACAGGACGTCTGTGGCTGTCTATCAGTACTTATATCAGCACGTTGGTCCTTGAACTCAGTACGCTGACCCTTCCAGTGGACTGTTCGGGTGATTTTGGCCCACGTGGGCTGTCTGTTCAGTACACACAGGACGTCTATGGCTGTCTGTGTGTGTCCGTGTGTGTCTGTCAGCAAACACAGGACGTCCTTGGCTGTCCATCAGTACACATATCAGCACGCTGGTCCTTGGACTCAGCATGCTGACCCTTCCCATGGAATGTTCGGGTGATTTTGGCCCACGTAGGCTGTCTTTTCAGTACATACAGGACGTCCGTGGGTGTCCGTCAGCACACACAGGACGTTTGTGGGTGTCCACCAGCACACACAGGACGTTCGTGGCTGTCCGTGTGTGTCCGTGTGTGTCCGTTAGCACACACATGACGTCCGTGGCTATCCATCAGTACACATATTAGCACGCTGGTCCTTGGACACAGCACGCTGACCCTTCTCGTGGACTGTTCGGGTGATTTGGCCCACGTGGGCTGTCTATTCAGTACACACAGGACGACTGTGGGTGTCCGTCAGCACACACATGACGTCTGTGGGTGTCCGTCAGCACACACATGACGTTTGTGTGTGTCCGTCAGCACACACGGGACATCCGTGGCTGTCCGTGTGTGTCTGTGTGTGTCCATCAGCACACACAGGACGTCTGTGGCTGTCCATCAGTACACATATCAGCACGTTGGTCCTTGGACTCAGAACGCTGACCCTTCTCGTGGACTGTTCGGGTGATTTTGGCCCACGTGGGCTGTCTGTTCAGTACACATAGGACGTCCGTGGATGTCCATGTGTGTCTGTGTGTGTCCGTCATCACACACAGGACGTCCGTGGGTGTCCATCAGTACAAATATCAGCACATTGGTCCTTGGACTTAGCACGCTGACCCTTCCCGTGGAGTGTTCGGGTGATTATGGCCCACGTGGGCTGTCTGTTCAGTACAGAAAGGACGTCCATGGGTGTCCGCCAGCACACACAGGACGTTCGTGGCTGTCCGTGTGTTTCCGTGTGTGTTCGTCAGCACACACAAGACGTCTGTGGCTGTCCATCAGTACACATATCAGCACGATAGTCCTTGGACTCAGCACACGCGCCCTTCCCGTGGACTGTTCGGGTGATTTTGGCCCACGTGGGCTGTCTGTTCAGTACACACAGGACGTCCATAGGTGTCCGTTAACACACACAGGATGTCCGTCTGTGTCCGTCAGCACACAAAGGCGTCTGTGGCTGTCCGTGTGTGTCCGTGTGTGTCGGTCAACACACACAGGACGTCCGTGGCTGTCCATCAGTACACAAAGCAACACGTTGGTCCTTGGACTCAGCACGCTGACCCTTCTTGTGGACTGTTCGGGTGATTTTAGCCCACGTGGGCTGTCTGTTCAGTACACACAGGACGTCTGTGGGTGTCCGTCAGCACACACAGGACGTCCGTGGGTGTCCGTAAGCACACACAAGACGTTCGTGGTTGTCCGTGTGTTTCCGCCAGCACACACAGGACGTCCGTGGCTGTCCATCAGTACACATATCAGCACGTTGGTCCTTGGACTCAGTACGCTGACCCTTCCCGTGGACTGTTTGAGTGATTTTGGACCACGTGGGCTGTCTGTTCAGTACATACAGGATGTCCGTGGGTGTCCGTCAGCACACACAGGACGTCTGTGGGTGTCCGTCAGCACACACAGGACGTCCGTGTCTGTCTGTGTGTGTCCGTGTGTGTCCGTCACCACACACATGACGTCCTTGGCTGTCCATTAGTACACATATCAGCACGTTGGTCCTTGGACTCAGCAGGCTGACCCTGCTCGTGGACTGTTCAGGTGATTTTGGCCCACGTGGGCTGTCTGTTCAGTACACACAGGACGTCCGTTGGTGTCCGTGTGTGTCTATGTGTGTCCGTCAGCACACACAGAACGTCCGTGGGTTTCCGTCAACACACACAGAACGTTCGTGGCTCTGCGTGTGTGTCCGTGTGTGTCCGCCAGCACACACAGGACGTCCATGGCTCTCTATCAGTACACATATCAGCACGTTGGTCCTTGAACTCAGTACGCTGACCCTTCCCGTGGACTGTTCGGGTGATTTTGGCCCACGTGGGCTGTATGTTCAGTACACACAGGACGTCTGTGGCTGTCTGTGTGTGTCCGTGTGTGACTTTCAGCACACACAGGACGTCCTTGGCTGTCCATCAGTACACATATCAGCACGCTGGTCCTTGGACTCAGCACGCTGACACTTCCCGTGGACTGTTCGGGTGATTTTGGCCCACGTAGGCTGTCTGTTCAGTACATACAGGACGTCCATGGGTGTCCGTCAGCACACACAGGACGTCCGTGGGTGTCCGCCAGCACACACAGGACGTCCGTGGCTGTCCGTGTGTGTCCGTGTGTGTCCGTCAGCACACACCTGACGTCCGTGGTTGTCCATCAGTACACATATTGGCACGCTGGTCCTTGGACACAGCACGCTGGCCCTTTCCGTGGACAGTTCGGGTGATTTTGGCCCACGTGGGCTGTCTGTTCAGTACACACAGGACGTCCGTGGGTGTCCGTTAGCACACACAGGACGTCTGTGGGTGTCCGTCAGCACACACAGGACATCCGTGGCTGTCTGTGTGTGTCCGTGTGTGTCCGTCACCACACACAGGACGTCCTTGGCTGTCCATCAGTACACATATCAGCACGTTGGTCCTTGGACTCAGCAGGCTGACCCTGCTCGTGGACTGTTCAGGTGATTTTGGCCCACGTGGGCTGTCTGTTCAGTACACACAGGACGTCTGTAGGTGTCCGTGTGTGTCTGTGTGTGTCCGTCAGCACACACAGAACGTCCGTGGGTTTCTGTCAACACACACAGAACATTCGTGGCTGACCGTGTGTGTCCGTGTGTGTCCGCCAGCACACACAAGACGTCCATGGCTGTCTATCAGTACACATATCAGCACGTTGGTCCTTGAACTCAGTACGCTGACCCTTCCCGTGGACTGTTCGGGTGATTTTGGCCCACGTGGGCTGTATGTTTAGTACACACAGGACGTCTGTGGCTGTCTGTGTGTGTCCGTGTGTGTCTGTCAGCACACACAGGACGTCCTTGGCTGTCCATCAGTACACATATCAGCACGCTGGTCCTTGGACTCAGCACGCTGACCTTTCCCGTGGACTGTTCGGGTGATTTTGGCCCACGTAGGCTGTCTGTTCAGTACATACAAGACGTCCTTGGGTGTCCGTCAGCACACACAGGACGTCCGTGGGTGTCCGCCAGCACACACAGGACGTCCGTGGCTGTCCGTGTGTGTCCGTGTGTGTCCGTCAGCACACACATGAAGTTCGTGGTTGTCCATCAGTACACATATTAGCACGCTGGTCCTTGGACACAGCACGCTGGCACTTTCCGTGGACAGTTCGGGTGATTTTGGCCCACGTGGGCTGTCTGTTCAGTACACACAGGACGTCTGTGGGTGTCCATCAGCACACACACGACGTCTGTGTGTGTTCGTCAGCACACACAGGACACCGTGGCTGTCCGTTTGTGTCTGTGTGTGTCTGTCAGCACACACAGGACGTCTGTGGCTGTCCATCAGTACACATATCAGCACGTTGGTCCTTGGATTCAGCACGCTGACCCTTCTCGTGGACTGTTCGGGTGATTTTGGCCCATGTGGGCTGTCTGTTCAGTACACACAGGACGTCCGTGGGTGTCCATGTGTGTCTGTGTTTGTCCGTCAGCACACATAAGACGTTCGTGGCTGTCCATCAGTACAAATATCAGCACGTTGGTCCTTGAACTCAGCACGTTGGTCCTTGGATTCAGCACGCTGAACCTTCCCGTGGAGTGTTTGGGTGATTTTGGCCCACGTGGGCTGTCTGTTCAGTACACATTGGACGTCCATGGGTGTCCGCCAGCACACACAGGACGTTCGTGGCTGTCCGTGTGTGTCTGTGTGTGTCTGTCAGAACACAAGACGTCTGTCGCTGTCCATCAGTACACATATCAGCACGATGGTCCTTGGACCCAGCACGCGGGCCCTTCCCGTGGACTGTTCGGGTCATTTTGGCCCACGTGGGCTGTCTGTTAAGTACACACAGGACGTCCGTAGGTGTCTGCAGCACACACAGGATGTCCGTCTGTGTCCGTCAGCACACAAAGGACGTCCGTGGCTGTCCGTGTGTGTCCGTGTGTGTCGGTCAACACACACAGGACGTCCGTGGCTGTCCATCAGTACACAAAGCAGCACGTTGGTCCTTGGACTCAGCACGCTGACCCTTCTCGTGGACTGTTCGGGTGATTTTGGCCCACGTGGGCTGTCTGTTCAGTACACACTGGACGTCTGTGGGTGTCCGTCAGCACACACAAGACGTTTGTGGCTGTCCGTCAGCACACACAAGACGTTCGTGGCTGTCCGTGTGTGTCCGCCAACACACACAGGACGTTCGTGGCTGTCCGTCAGCACACATATCAGCACGTTGGTCCTTGGACTCAGTACGCTGACCCTTCCCGTGGACTGTTTGAGTGATTTTGGACCACGTGGGCTGTCTGTTCAGTACATACAGGACGTCCGTGGGTGTCCGTCAGCACACACAGGACGTCTGTGGGTGTCCGTCAGCACACACAGGACATCCGTGGCTGTCCGTGTGTGTCTGTGTGTGTCCGTCAGCACACACAGGACGTATGTGGCTGTCCATCAGTACACATATCAGCACGTTGGTCCTTGGACTCAGCACGCTGACCCTTCTCGTGGACTGTTCGGTTGATTTTGGCCCACGTGGGCTGTCTGTTCAGTACACACAAGACGTCCGTGGGTGTCCATGTGTGTCTGTGTGTGTCCGTCAGCACACACAGGACGTCAGTGGCTGTCCATCAGTACAAATATCAGCACGTTGGTCCTTGAACTCAGCACGTTGGTCCTTGGACTCAGCACGCTGACCCTTCCCGTGGAGTATTTGGGTGATTTTGGCCCACGTGGGCTGTCTGTTCAGTACACATTGGACGTCCATGGGTGTCCGCCAGCACAAACAGGACGTTCGTGGCTGTCCGTGTGTGTCCGTGTGTGTCCGTCAGCACACACAAGACGTCTGTGGCTGTCCATCAGTACACATATCAGCACGATGGTCCTTGGACCCAGCACGCGGGCCCTTCCCGTGGACTGTTCGGGTCATTTTGGCCGACGTGGGCTGTCTGTTCAGTACACACAGGACGTCCATAGGTGTCCGTCAGCACACACAGGATGTCCGTCTGTGTCCGTCAGCACACAAAGGACGTCCGTGGCTGTCCATCAGTAGACAAAGCAGCACGTTGGTCCTTGGACTCAGCACGCTGACCCTTCTCGTGGACTGTTCAGGTGATTTTGGCCCATGTGGGCTGTCTGTTCAGTACACACAGGACGTCTGTGGGTGTCCGTCAGCACACACAGGACGTCTGTGGGTGTCTGTCAGCACACACAAGACGTTCGTGGCTGTTCGTGTGTGTCCGCCAGCACACACAGGACGTCCGTGGCTGTCCGTCAGTACACATATCAGCACGTTGGTCCTTGGACTCAGTACGCTGACCCTTCCCGTGGACTGTTTGAGTGATTTTGGACCACGTGGGCTGTCTGTTCAGTATACACAGGACGTCCGTGGGTGTCCGTCAGCACACACAGGATGTCTGTGGGTGTCCGTCAGCACACACAGGACGTCCGTGGCTGTCTGTGTGTGTCCGTGTGTGTCCGTCACCACACACAGGACGTCCTTGGCTGTCCATCAGTACACATATCAGCACGTTGGTCCTTGGACTCAGTACGCTGACCCTTCCCGTGGACTGTTCAGGTGATTTTGGCCCACGTGGGCTGTCTGTTCAGTACACACAGGACGTCCGTGGCTGTCTGTTCAGTACACAGAGTACGTCTGTGGGTGTCCGTCAGCACACACAGGACGTCCGTGGTTGTCTGTGTGTGTCCGTCACCACACACAGGACGTCCTTGGCTGTCCATCAGTACACGTATCAGCACGTTGGTCCTTGGACTCAGCACGCTGACCCTTCTCGTGGACTGTTCGGGTGATTTTGGCCCACGTGGGCTGTCTGTTCAGTACACACAGGACGTCCCTGGGTGTCTGTGTGTGTCTGTGTGTGTCCGGCAGCACACATAGAACGTCCGTGGGTGTCCGTCAGCACACACAGGACGTTCGTGGCTGTCCGTGTGTGTCCGCCAGCACACACATGACGTCTGTGGCTGTCTATCAGTACACATATCAGCACGTTGGTCCTTGAACTCAGTACGCTGACCCTTCCCGTGGACTGTTCGGGTGATTTTGGCCCACGTGGGCTGTCTGTTCAGTACACACAGGACGTCTGTGGGTGTCCATGTGTGTCTGGGTGTCCGTCAGCACAGACAGGACGTCCGTGGCTGTCCATCAGTACAAATATCAGCACATTGGTCCTTAAACTCAGCACGTTGGTCCTTGGACTCAGCATGCTGACCCTTCCCGTGGAGTGTTTGGGTGATTTTGGCCCACGTGGGCTGTCTGTTCAGTACACATTGGACGTCCATGGGTGTCCGCCAGCACACACAGGATGTTCGTGGCTGTCCGTGTGTGTCCGTCAGCAAACACAAGATGTCTGTGGCTGTCCATCAGTACACATATCAGCACGATGGTCCTTGGACTCAGCACGCGGGCCCTTCCCGTGGACTGTTCGGGTGATTTTGGCACACGTGGGCTGTCTGTTCAGTACACACAGGACGTCCGTAGGTGTCCGTCAGCACACACAGGATGTCCGTCTGTGTCCGTGTGTGTCCGTCAGCAAACACAAGATGTCTGTGTCTGTCCATCAGTACACATATCAGCACGATGGTCCTTGGACTCAGCACGCGGGCCCTTCCCGTGGACTGTTCGGGTGATTTTCGCACACGTGGGCTGTCTGTTCAGTACACACAGGACGTCCGTAGGTGTCCGTCAGCACACAAAGGACGTCCGTGGCGGTCCGTGTGTGTCCGTGTGTGTCGGTTAACACACACAGGACGTCTGTGGCTGTCCATCAGTACACAAAGCAGCACGTTGGTCCTTGGACTCAGCACGCTGACCCTTCTCGTGGATTGTTCAGGTGATTTTGGCCCACGTGGGCTGTCTGTTCAGTACACACAGGACGTCCTTGGGTGTCCGTCAGTACACACAGGACGTCCGTGGGTGTCCGTCAGCACACACAAGACGTTCGTGGCTGTCCGTGTGTGTCCGTGTGTGTTCGCCAGCACACACAGGACGTCCGTGGCTGTCCATCAGTACACATATCAGCACGTTGGTCCTTGGACTCAGTACGCTGACCCTTCCCGTGGACTGTTTGAGTGATTTTGGACCACGTGGGCTGTCTGTTCAGTACACACAGGACGTCCGTGGGTGTCCGTCAGCACACACAGGACGTCTGTGGGTGTCCGTCAGCACACACAGGACATCCGTGGCTGTCCGTGTGTGTCTGTGTGTGTCCGTCAGCACACACATGACGTATGTGGCTGTCCATCAGTACACATATCAGCACGATGGTCCTTGGACCCAGCACGCGGGCCCTTCCCGTGGACTGTTTGGGTCATTTTGGCCGACGTGGGCTGTCTGTTCAGTACACACAGGACGTCCATAGGTGTCCGTCAGCAAACACAGGATGTCCGTCTGTGTCCGTCAGCACACAAAGGACGTCCGTGGCTGGCCGTGTGTGTCCGTGTGTGTCGGTCAACACACACAGGACGTTCGTGGCTGTCCATCAGTAGACAAAGCAGCACGTTGGTCCTTGGACTCAGCACGCTGACCCTTCTCGTGGACTGTTCAGGTGATTTTGGCCCATGTGGGCTGTCTGTTCAGTACACACAGGACGTCTGTGGGTGTCCGTCAGCACACACAGGACGTCCGTGGGTGTCTGTCAGCACACACAAGACGTTCGAGGCTGTCCGTGTGTGTCCGCCAGCACACACAGGACGTCCGTGGCTGTCCGTCAGTACACATATCAGCACGTTGGTCCTTGGACTCAGTACGCTGACCCTTCCCGTGGACTGTTTGAGTGATTTTGGACCACGTGGGCTGTCTGTTCAGTACACACAGGACGTCCGTGGGTGTCCGTCAGCACACACAGGATGTCTGTGGGTGTCCGTCAGCACACACAGGACGTCCGTGGCTGTCTGTGTGTGTCCGTGTGTGTCCGTCACCACACACAGGACGTCCTTGGCTGTCCATCAGTACACATATCAGCACGTTGGTCCTTGGACTCAGTACGCTGACCCTTCCCGTGGACTGTTCAGGTGATTTTGGCCCACGTGGGCTGTCTGTTCAGTACACACAGGACGTCCGTGGCTGTCTGTTCAGAAAACACAGTACGTCTGTGGGTGTCCGTCAGCACACACAGGACGTCTGTGGTTGTCTGTGTGTGTCCGTCACCACACACAGGACGTCCTTGGCTGTCCATCAGTACACGTATCAGCACGTTGGTCCTTGGACTCAGCACGCTGACCCTTCTCGTGGACTGTTCGGGTGATTTTGGCCCACGTGGGCTGTCTGTTCAGTACACACAGGACGTCCCTGGGTGTCTGTGTGTGTCTGTGTGTGTCCGGCAGCACACATAGAACGTCTGTGGGTGACCATCAGTACAAATATCAGCACATTGGTCCTTAAACTCAGCACGTTGGTCCTTGGACTCAGCATGCTGACCCTTCCCGTGGAGTGTTTGGGTGATTTTGGCCCACGTGGGCTGTCTGTTCAGTACACATTGGACGTCCATGGGTGTCCGCCAGCACACACAGGACGTTCGTGGCTGTCCGTGTGTGTCCGTCAGCAAACACAAGATGTCTGTGGCTGTCCATCAGTACACATATCAGCACGATGGTCCTTGGACTCAGCACGCGGGCCCTTCCCGTGGACTGTTCGGGTGGTTTTGGCACACGTGGGCTGTCTGTTCAGTACACACAGGACGTCCGTAGGTGTCCGTCAGCACACACAGGATGTCCGTCTGTGTCCGTGTGTGTCCGTCAGCAAACACAAGATGTCTGTGTCTGTCCATCAGTACACATATCAGCACGATGGTCCTTGGACTCAGCACGCGGGCCCTTCCCGTGGACTGTTCGGGTGATTTTTGCACACGTGGGCTGTCTGTTCAGTACACACAGGACGTCCGTAGGTGTCCGTCAGCACACAAAGGACGTCCGTGGCTGTCCATCAGTACACAAAGCAGCACGTTGGTCCTTGGACTCAGCACGCTGACCCTTCTCGTGGATTGTTCAGGTGATTTTGGCCCACGTGGGCTGTCTGTTCAGTACACACAGGACGTCCTTGGGTGTTGTAGGCACGGGTCGGAGGGTCGAACGGACGGACGGACGCACGGACGGATGGCCGTTCCGCGGTTCAGCTTTGCCTCGGACGGATGGTACTGGCCGGCTCGTCTCTTGCTTGCGATCGAACCTGAACAGATAGGGAACTTTTAATGAATCTTTAACAGGAACAAGAACAGAAACAAGATATGATTCTTTTGGTTTTTATGGAATTGATTGAATGAAATCTAAAACAAAAGATAAGAAAGGAGAAGATTGGCGGATGGGATCAGCTGCTGGACGTATGTCTCTCTCAGCTAGATGCCTAGGTCGGACAGGAAGATAGGTATGGATCCGGCTCTTGCTGGACGTATGTCTCTCTCAAGATTCGGACAAGGAATGGAATGGATCGAAGGACGCCACAAAGAACAATGGATCGGCTCTTTGATATATCACACGGCTGCTCTCAATGTTTCACACAACTGAAAGACTTAGGGTTTCCTTTGCTAAAGCAAATCGATTTCATAAAAAGACTTGGCCGAAAATTTGGCTACTACAAGAGTTTAAATAGCTGTTCCTTAATGGACTCTAAAAGATAAAAAGGCCTAGACAAATGGCCATAGTCTTAACCGAAAATAAATTAAAGAAAAGCAATAGACCGGTCGCGGCTTGAGATGTCCGGATCAGAACTCATAGTATGCTTGCATGTTGCCTCATTAAAACCTTTCGGAAAAACCCAGTGGGACAAAACCCGATAAGGAAAAAGAGTACAACACATACTACTCCTTCTGATGGACGGCTACATCTCTGAACCGGAAGCAAGTGGGTTGGATGGATTGAGGATGAAGGTGGAAATGATCAGGCCGGCTCCATTCTGGTCGATGGAGGAGAATTGGCTTGAATGGAAGGAGTCTGGAACCTCTAATGACTCGCTGGTGTCTTCAAGCTTTAAGTCGGCCAACTCCTGGATCAATAGTTGCTTGAATCCGGTTTGTTCCTGTGCAAGCAACTCCTGGACGGCTTTGGCAAATCCAGCCCTTATAACCCTTGAGCCGGACCTTGTGGTAGGACCTTTGCGGATGATGGGAACCTCAGTCGTGGGTACTACAACATCCCCTCCCTCTTGAACAGGTTCTGTCCTCAGAACATCTCCGTCATCTGCAATATAAGGAGACAAATCAGACACATTGAACGTTCGGGATACTTGGAACTCACCTGGCAGCTCTAGCCGGTAGGCATTGTCATTGATCCGGTCGAGCACTCGGAAAGGTCCGTCCCCCCGTGGGGATAATTTGCTCTTCCTCTCCTCCGGAAACCGTTCTGGCCTCATGTGGAGCCACACCCAGTCGCCTGGTTGGAAGATAACTTCTGTGCGTCCCTTGTTGAGTTTAATCCGGTTCCGTTCAGCCTTCTTCTCCAAAGTCTCCTTGACTTGCCGGTGCATGTTCTTCACAAACTCAGCCTTTTTGTCACCACTTTGGCTAACTTGCATGGCTGGGGGCAGTGCGGATAGGTCCATGGGCGTCTCTGGTCTAAAGCCATACACGATCTCAAAAGGGGAGAGGTTAGTAATAGAGTGCCTTGCATGGTTATAAGCAAACTCAATGAAAGGCAAACAACTTAACCAATTTCTAAGATTCTTACCCACCGTAGCCCTCAACAACTGAGAGAGTGTACGGTTTACTACCTCGGTCTGTCCGTCAGTCTGTGGGTGGCAAGTGGTCGAGAAGAGGAGCTTGGTTCCAAGCTTCTTCCACAATGTTCTCCAGAAGTGGCTGAGGAATTTTGTGTCTCGGTCGGACACAATCGTACGTGGCACTCCATGTAAGCGCACTACTTCCTTGAAGAAGAGATCAGCGGTTTGGCTTGCATCATTGGTCTTAGAACACGGAATGAAATGTGCCATCTTGGAGAACCTGTCCACTACAACAAAAATGGAATCCTTGTGTTCTATCTTGGGCAAGCCCAGCACAAAGTCCATAGACAGATCAACCCATGGTGCAATAGGAATAGGTAAAGGCATGTGTAAACCATAAGGATGCGACCTGGATTTGGTTTTGAGACAGACAGTGCACTTGGAGCATAGGCTCTCGACGTAACGCCTCATCCTGGGCCAATAGAAGTGATCGGAGAGGACGCTCAGGGTTTTGTCTCGGCCGAAATGCCCCATCAACCCGCCCCCATGAGCTTCTCGTGTCAGTAAGTCTCGCATGGAACCATGAGGAATGCACAGGCGCTTCTCCTTGAAGAGGAACCCGTCCTGCTGATAGAATGGACCCATGGCTCCCTTAGCCGTGTTACTGTAAAGCTCAGAAAAATCAGGGTCAGTTTCATAAGACATTTTAAGTTGTTCAAAACCCATGATCTTGGCCTCCATGGTGGTAATGAGCGTGTGGCGTCGGGATAGAGCGTCGGCCACTACGTTGTCCTTCCCCTTCTTGTACTTGATCACATAAGGAAAAGTCTCCACGAACTCCAGCCACCTAGCATGCCTCCTCTTGAGTGTGGTCTGGCCCCTCAAGTGTTTAAGAGTCTCGTGATCTGTATGAATAATAAACTCTTTAGACAGAAGATAATGTTGCCAAGTCTCAAGTGACCTTACTAGAGCATATAGCTCTTTATCATAGGTGGGGTAATTGAGGGCGGCTCCACTCAATTTCTCACTAAAGAAAGCCACTGGCCGGCCTCCTTGGGTCAGTACGGCTCCTATCCCTGTCCCTGAGGCATCACACTCAATCTCAAAAGGTTTATCAAAATCAGGAAGAGTTAGGACCGGTGCATGCGTCAAACTATATTTAAGCCTGTTGAAAGACTCCTCTTGGGCAGGTCCCCAAGTAAAGGATACATTCTTCTTGATCACGGAGGTCATTGGGGCGGCAATGGTACTGAAATCCTTCACAAATCGTCGATAGAAACTGGCCAGGCCATGGAAGCTGCGGACATGTCCGATCGTGGTCGGGGTTGGCCAGTCTTGTATCGCCTTGATCTTCTCCTCATCAACCTTCAGTCCCTGTGAACTCACAACAAAGCCTAAAAATACCAACTGATCAGTGCAGAAAACACATTTCTTAAGGTTAGCATAAAGGCCTTCTTGCCTCAAGGCTTTCAAAACCTGTTCTAGATGTCCAATGTGTTCAGTTAAGGACCTGCTGTAAATCAGGATGTCATCAAAGTACACAACCACGAATTTACCAATGTAAGGTCGGAGGACCTCGTTCATGAGCCTCATGAATGTGCTAGGGGCGTTGGTAAGGCCGAACGGCATCACCAGCCATTCGTACAGCCCTTGCTTGGTCTTGAAGGCGGTTTTCCACTCATCTCCTTCCTTCATGCGGACTTGATGGTATCCACTCCTGAGATCAATCTTAGAAAACACAACAGACCCACTCAGTTCATCCAACATATCATCTAATCTAGGTATAGGGTACCGATATTTGATGGTTATGTTGTTGATGGCTCGGCAGTCCACACACATGCGCCACGTCCCATCCTTCTTAGGCACTAGTAGAACCGGGACCGCACAGGGACTAAGGCTCTCGCGGATGTAGCCTTTGTCCATGAGGTCTTGGACCTGCCTCTCCAACTCCTTAGCTTCCTCAGGGTTGACGCGGTAAGCGGCTCGGTTTGGTAGAGGTGCGCCGGGTACAAGGTCGATCTGATGTTCTATGCCACGGACAGGGGGCATGTCATGTCCCTGATTCTAGATAGAGCCTTCGGGCACAGCCATGGTACGGGGAGACGTGCTAGTCAGGTCGTAAGACCTAAAGACAAGCGTATCATGGCTGGAATGGATGGTTAAGTGCATCAGTATGCTGAGACTTGACCAGAATCGGATGGAGACAAGGAAATAAGAGCTGGATGAGTTCTAAGGCAGCTGGACGATGATGGGAAGCAGCTCAGTCAGCTAGGACAAGCTTAGTGTAGCTCACACTAGCTTGGGTCAGCTCCAGTAGCTGGATCACTAGCTCCCTCAGCTGGGGAAGCTGGCACTCAGCTCAACTCAGCTGGGTGGAGTGTTATGGTCCGGGCCAGTGTTGCCGGTCCATGGGCGGTCAAGGGTCCGGCTGGGTGGTGGCTGAACCACTAAGGGCCTATGGGTCTTTATTGGGTCCGTGGGTCTTGGTGGATGTACTTGGGATGCAGATTGAGGCATTGGGCCTATTTCCAGACAGCCCACACGCCAAAGGGAGCAGTTGGACGGTTGATGGGCGAAAAGGTGGGAATTGGGCAGTTTGTGTCTTTTCCCTTCCAACCGGTTGCAACTGTCCGCCCAGGCAGTTATTGGCCGACCTTTCTCTATAAATACAGACACTTGGGTGTCGAAAATGGCATCAAATTCCTGAGGGAAAACTCTGCCAAAATCGTGACAGAAAGAAAGAGAGAAAGAGAGAAGAAGGCCGGCCAAACCGAGACTGTGGGTGGTGGTGATCGGACTCCGACCAGAAGTTGGTCTGTGGGAAGAGGAGAGCATTCGGTGATGGCAACCAGAGGCAAGGAGAAGGATCTGGAGAAGGGCTTGAGCACTCCTGAGCGCACGCCCAAGGTGAGTGGGATGGACCGAACCATCCTACCATGGCCGCGGTGGAATTCCGTGTAGGCTGTGGTCGGATTGGTTGGACCAGACCCATCTCTTCCTTTTCCCTTACTATTCTACTTCATCTCTTTTATGTTCTGAATGTGTTGGATGATTCAGACACGTTCTGACTGAGCCATGGTCTTGGTCGGTACCCAGAAACCCTCCATGGCCTTGGTTGGGCTGGTGTGTTGAGATCTCATAGTTCCTGAAGGGATTATTGGGATCCGACCATGGATTGTTCTTAGTGATGATTTATCATGAATTATCATGGTTTCTAATTGGATTTATCAGTCCGATTTGATGGTGGTCAGTTATGGCCGGTTTAGTGGAATTTGGCCGAGTTCTAGGTGAAGGAGGCCGGTTCTGTCTAATCTGATTGTGGATTCTTCTTAGTTGGGAATTATCAGTAATTGTCATGAATTTTATTTAGTTTTTGGAGATGTATTAAAAATGGCCAGAAATGGGATTTAGCCTTGGTCGTTTGTGGTTCAGTGTGATTGATGGGTTAGATCACATTGGATCAGTCTGGCCGTGTGTTAAATGGTTGTTTGGGATGTCTTAGTTGATGTCCTGAGTATGGCCGAGTGCTTTGTTGACTGATCGGTTAGCTTAGAGAACTTAGTTTAAGGGAACCAAACCATGCAATGTTAGATGAGCTTACTAGGGTATCGGTTTGTTATGTACTTATGTTGTTGTGTTGTGTGTGTGTTGTGGTTTCAGGATCGGACCAGGACCGTGGCAAGGCCAAGGAACCGTGAGGACTTAGCTGTGGATGGATGTGTGGGTTATGGGATAGTATTGTATTATGACTTATGACTTAGCCTATTGTGCAACTGACTGATTGTATGGATCACATGTTTATATTTATACAATGAATGTTTTCTCTTGTCTATCTGGTCGTGCATTGATTGAATGAACCTCAAGATTTCGAAAATGACTTAGTGAATATGGAACTTTAAAACTGATGGAACTTAGAAACATGGTTTAGGTAAGGCACGGACCTAGTGGGACCTAAGGGTCAGGTTCGGGTCTTACAAGTTGGTATCAGAGCGGAGTTGATTCTAGGATTTGTTTGGGTTTGGGTTAGTCACCACACATCCGGCTGGTTCTCATGGTAAGGTCTGGTCGTTTTGCTTAGCCTTAGGGATTGTTGTGATTTATTTTGTTATATCATGTGAGCTGACATGATTGTTTACATGTGTTGAATCCCAAGGGTGGAAAAAGCAAGTCCAGATCTCGGAAGGGTAAGGATGGAGCTGGGGCATCCGGTCCAGTGGGTGCAGATGATGTGAATCTGGCCGCAACATTGCCAATCCAAGCGGATGGGGTTAATGTTGGGACTGGATTGCCTTCGGTTCAGCTCAACCCTACTGAGGTTCGTGTGGATGGAGCTGAGTTCCAGCTGGAACATGAGCCAGAACGAGCTGATGGAGCTAATGGAGCTGATGGGAATGGACGGCAGCAACAGGATGGGCTGGAAGGTGAAGGCGAATCTTCACAGACTGGCCGTCTTGGTGACCGTAATGGGGCTGCGGACGGCAGGGCAGCTGGTCCGGTGAACCAGGCTGCGGAACCATCCATGCATGAGGTTCTGGAGGTCATGAGAGCTATGAGTACTCAAATGTTGGCTTTGACTCAGGCGTTTACACCTTTGGGTCAGGACATACCGACTCATACTGCTATTCCTATAAGGAACCAGCAGGCTGGCCGAGCAGCAGCAGCTCCGGTAGCTGGTGGAGCAGCTCCGGTTCATGGGGAACAGGAAGCTGAGGTGATTGAGATTGACCCCCCAGCTAGGGCGACCAGGAAGGTGGATTACTTGAAGGTGCTGGAGCACATCACTCGTATGGGCACTAAACACTTTGCTGGAAGTGTTGACCCTCTTGAGGCGGATGAGTGGAGGAGCAGGTTGGCTCGTAACTTCAGCTCAAGCCGCTGCCCAGAGGACTACCAGAAGGACATTGCGGTTCACTTCTTGGAGGGAGATGCCCACAACTGGTGGTTGGCTCTTGACAAGCGCACCAATGGTACCATAGAGCGCTTTGAGGACTTTGAGGTTGAGTTCAACCACAAGTACTTCCCAGCTGAGGCATGGGACCGTTTGGAAGCTAAGTTCCTGGACTTGGTTCAGGGACGCAGGACGGTACGTGAGTACGAAGAAGAGTTCAACCGACTCAGGCGCTATGTGGGTAAGGAGTTGGAGGACGAGGCAGTTCAGGTTCGCCGGTTCATCAGAGGCCTTAGGGCTGAACTCCGGACCTATTGCTCAGTCCGTACCTTCTCCACTGTGTCTGAGCTGGTTGAGAGGATGGCCTTGCTTGAGGTCAACCTTGCGGATGAGCATAAGCAGAAGGTCAAAAGTGTGGTGGTGGCTTCAAGCCAGAGTGGTGACCGGAAGAGGAAAAGGGACCAGGCTGAAGAGGGTAAAACCTCAAGTGGTAGGCCTGTGTGTCCCAAGTGTGGCCGACACCATGGAGGTGAATGTTGGAGAGCAATGGGAGCTTGTCTTCGATGTGGTAAGATGGATCACTCAGCTCGGGACTGTCCTAGACAGGAGCAAGGAGCTGGTGGTGATACCAGGACTTGCCACTACTGTGGAAAGAAGGGACATCTCCGTAAGGATTGTCCCAAGTTAGCAGCCGGGTCGAGCAAGGGCCGTGGTGAGGGCAACAAGCCAGACCAGAACCGCGGTCAGACCTCTGCACCCCGCGTCTATGAGCTGTCCAAGGATGAGGACAAGGCTGGACCATTCCTCGCGATCACTGGTAATGTGTCTGATCTTATTCTTTCCAATTCAGTAGAATTGCATGGTATGGAACCTAGGACGGTTAGATACTTAGTTTGGGTCATGTGTAGGGACCCTAAGTATTGGTGGTGTGGAAACACATGTACTTTTCGATACTGGAGCTACACATAGTTTTGTGAGTCCAGGGATGCTCGGAAAGGGGTTGTTCCAGTTGGGAACGGGGGATTGTCCTGGGGTAGTGAATGCGGCCGGTGGGCAAGTGATGCATTCGCTAGGGGTGATTCAGGACGTCCCAGTAATGATCCAGGACAGGGTCATGCCTGTGGATCTTGTGGTAGTCCACCTAAAGAATCACGAGGTGATCTTGGGTATGGACTGGCTTGGAAAGTATCGGGCCACTCTTGACTGTCACCGGGGGCGTGTGCTTTTTGAGAGTGGGTGTGGGGCTCCGATCAGGTTCCAAGGTATACGTCCGATCTCTGGATGCTTGGTGGTGTCAGCTATCCATGTTGAGAGGATGCTGAGGAAGGGTTGTGAGGCTTATCTGGCCACAATCGCCACTAAGGAGGTCGTAGGGGGTGGTGACCCGGAGGGAATACCGCTGGTTGGTGAGTTCCAGGATGTGTTTAGGGCGCTACAGGGCATTCCCCCTGATAGGTTGGATCCATTCATAATAGAACTCGAACCAGGGACGGCCCCATTATCCAAAAGTCCCTACAGAATGGCTCCTGCCGAGATGGCCGAGCTTAAGAAGCAACTTGAAGAGTTGCTGGATAAGGGTTTCATACGGCCTAGTGTGTCACCCTGGGGAGCACCAGTCCTCTTTGTGAAGAAGAAGGATGGTAGCTTCAGATTGTGTATTGACTATCGAGGGTTAAACCGGGTGACTGTGAAGAACAAGTACCCATTGCCTCGGATAGATGAGTTGTTGGATCAGCTCAAGGGTGCAAAATGGTTTTCTAAAATCGATTTGGCTTCAGGGTATCATCAGATTCCCATTGAACCAAATGATGTAAGGAAGACAGCCTTCCGAACCAGGTATGGCCACTATGAGTTTGTGGTCATGCCATTTGGATTAACCAATGCACCAGCAGCTTTCATGAAGATGATGAACAGCATATTCAGGGATTTCCTGGATGAGTTTGTAATCATCTTCATTGATGATATCTTGGTCTACTCCAAGACCAAAGAGGATCATGAGAGACATCTAAGAGCAGTGTTGGGACGATTGAGGGAACAACAGCTCTATGCCAAATTGAGCAAGTGCAGTTTTTGGCAAAGAAGTGTTGGGTTCCTGGGTCACATTGTATCCGACCAAGGTGTCTCCGTGGACCCGGAAAAGATTAAGGCCATACAAGAATGGCCTAGACCTAAGAGTGCAACTGAAGTCAGGAGCTTTCTAGGTCTGGCCGGTTATTACAGGAAGTTTGTCAAGGGGTTTGCCAGCTTGGCTCAACCTATGACACAACTGACTGGGAAAGACGTGAGGTTTGTATGGTCTGAGAAATGTGAGGAATGTTTCTCTGCACTTAAGCACATGTTGACAAGTGCACCGGTATTGGTGTTGCCAGAGGCAGACCAACCATATGTGGTTTACACAGACGCCTCCATAACCGGATTAGGATGTGTATTAACCCAACATGGGAAGGTCATCGCTTATGCCTCTAGGCAGTTGAGGAAGCATGAGGGGAACTATCCAACCCACGACCTTGAGATGGCCGCAGTGGTGTTCGCCCTCAAGATATGGCGATCATACTTGTATGGTGCCAAGGTTCAGATTTTGACCGACCACAAGAGTCTCAAGTATATATTCACTCAACCTGAGTTGAATTTGAGGCAAAGGAGATGGATGGAGTTCGTGGCCGATTATGATCTGGATATTGCTTACCATCCAGGTAAAGCAAACCTAGTGGCCGATGCCTTAAGCCGTAGGAGAGCTGAGGTATCAGCCGAGAGGGAAGCAGAGGTGCTGGAAGGGATGGTTAGGACATTGCATTTAAACACACTGGCCAGCGAGGACGAGCCGTTGGGTTTAGAAGCAGTGAACCAGGCTGATCTCCTTACCAGGATCAGGCAAGCACAAAGCTTGGATGAGAACCTCCAGAAGGTTGCTCTGAATGATAAAACCGAGTACCAGGTTGCGAGTGATGGTACGATTTTGGTCCATGGGAGGATCAGTGTTCCGAATGTAAGGGAACTAAAGGAAGAGATTATGAGTCAGTCTCATAAGTCTAAGTTCTCTGTGCACCCGGGACTGAACAAGATGTACAAGGATATCAAGAGGTACTATCATTGGATCCGTATGAAGACGGATGTGGCCGAGTGGGTGGCTAAGTGTCCTACTTGCCAACTCGTCAAGGCTGAGCACCAAGTACCCAGTGGATTACTCCAGAATCTACCTATTCCAGAATGGAAGTGGGATCACATCACCATGGACTTTGTGTCAGGTTTTCCCATGACCAGGAATAGAAAGGATTCGGTTTGGGTAGTGGTGGATCGTCTGACCAAGTCAGCTCTGTTCATACCAATCAAGAAGACTGATGGTGTGGAGCCCTTGGTACAGATTTACATGGATCAGGTGGTACGCCTGCATGGTGTACCAGCCAGTATTGTGTCGGATAGGGACCCTCGGTTCACTTCTTATTTCTGGAAGGCTTTCCAAAAGGCCTTGGGAACAAGAGTGCACATGAGCACAGCCTATCACCCCCAAACGGATGGTCAGTCTGAAAGAACCATCCAGACGTTGGAAGACATGTTAAGGGCTTGTGTCTTGGACTGGGGAAATTCCTGGGAAAGACACTTGCCATTGGTAGAGTTTGCTTACAACAACAGCTTCCATACCAGTATTGGGATGTCGCCCTACGAAGCTTTGTACGGACGGCCCTGCAGGACACCATTATGCTGGACCCAAGTGGGGGAGCGCAGCATGATAGGACCTGAGATAGTGGAGGAGACCACGGAGAAGATTAAGTTCATCCGTGACAAGATGAAGGAGGCACAGGACCGTCACAAGTCTTATGCGGATAAGAGAAGGAAACATGTTGAGTTTGAGGTGGACGACATGGTCTACCTCAAGATGATTACTTTCAGAGGTCGGAAAAGGGTTTCTGGCCGAGGGAAGTTGGATCCAAGGTACTTGGGTCCATTCCGGATCATTGAGAGAGTTGGTTCGGTGGCTTACAAGCTTAACCTACCAACTGAGATGGAAGCATTTCATAATGTATTCCATGTGTCTCAATTGAGAAAATGTCTTTCAGATCAAGACATTGTGATACCGGAAATTCCATCTGATCTAGGCACGAACCTCACCTTGGAGACAAGGCCGGTTCGGATTGTAGACAGGATGGAAAAAGCAATGAGGAACAAGACCATTCAAATGGTCAAAGTCGTGTGGGAATGCAGTGGGCAAGAACAAGTCACTTGGGAAACCGAGATGAGAATGAAAGCTGACTATCCAGAGTGGTATGGTCAGTTTATGATGGAGACAAGTCTAGACTTGGATTCGAGGACGAATCCATCTCAAGTGGGGGAGACTTGTCATGTCCCTGATTCTAGATAGAGCCTTCGGGCACAGCCATGGTACGGGGAGACGTGCTAGTCAGGTCGTAAGACCTAAAGACAAGCGTATCATGGCTGGAATGGATGGTTAAGTGCATCAGTATGCTGAGACTTGACCAGAATCGGATGGAGACAAGGAAATAAGAGCTGGATGAGTTCTAAGGCAGCTGGACGATGATGGGAAGCAGCTCAGTCAGCTAGGACAAGCTTAGTGTAGCTCACACTAGCTTGGGTCAGCTCCAGTAGCTGGATCACTAGCTCCCTCAGCTGGGGAAGCTGGCACTCAGCTCAACTCAGCTGGGTGGAGTGTTATGGTCCGGGCCAGTGTTGCCGGTCCATGGGCGGTCAAGGGTCCGGCTGGGTGGTGGCTGAACCACTAAGGGCCTATGGGTCTTTATTGGGTCCGTGGGTCTTGGTGGATGTACTTGGGATGCAGATTGAGGCATTGGGCCTATTTCCAGACAGCCCACACGCCAAAGGGAGCAGTTGGACGGTTGATGGGCGAAAAGGTGGGAATTGGGCAGTTTGTGTCTTTTCCCTTCCAACCGGTTGCAACTGTCCGCCCAGGCAGTTATTGGCCGACCTTTCTCTATAAATACAGACACTTGGGTGTCGAAAATGGCATCAAATTCCTTAGGGAAAACTCTGCCAAAATCGTGACAGAAAGAAAGAGAGAAAGAGAGAAGAAGGCCGGCCAAACCGAGACTGTGGGTGGTGGTGATCGGACTCCGACCAGAAGTTGGTCTGTGGGAAGAGGAGAGCATTTGGTGATGGCAACCAGAGGCAAGGAGAAGGATCTGGAGAAGGGCTTGAGCACTCCTGAGCGCACGCCCAAGGTGAGTGGGATGGACCGAACCATCCTACCATGGCCGCGGTGGAATTCCGTGTAGGCTGTGGTCGGATTGGTTGGACCAGACCCATCTCTTCCTTTTCCCTTACTATTCTACTTCATCTCTTCTATGTTCTGAATGTGTTGGATGATTCAGACACGTTCTGACTGAGCCATGGTCTTGGTCGGTACCCAGAAACCCTCCATGGCCTTGGTTGGGCTGGTGTGTTGAGATCTCATAGTTCCTGAAGGGATTATTGGGATCCGACCATGGATTGTTCTTAGTGATGATTTATCATGAATTATCATGGTTTCTAATTGGATTTATCAGTCCGATTTGATGGTGGTCAGTTATGGCCGGTTTAGTGGAATTTGGCCGAGTTCTAGGTGAAGGAGGCCGGTTCTGTCTAATCTGATTGTGGATTCTTCTTAGTTGGGAATTATCAGTAATTGTCATGAATTTTATTTAGTTTTTGGAGATGTATTAAAAATGGCCAGAAATGGGATTTAGCCTTGGTCGTTTGTGGTTCAGTGTGATTGATGGGTTAGATCACATTGGATCAGTCTGGCCGTGTGTTAAATGGTTGTTTGGGATGTCTTAGTTGATGTCCTGAGTATGGCCGAGTGCTTTGTTGACTGATCGGTTAGCTTAGAGAACTTAGTTTAAGGGAACCAAACCATGCAATGTTAGATGAGCTTACTAGGGTATCGGTTTGTTATGTACTTATGTTGTTGTGTTGTGTGTGTGTTGTGGTTTCAGGATCGGACCAGGACCGTGGCAAGGCCAAGGAACCGTGAGGACCTAGCTGTGGATGGATGTGTGGGTTATGGGATAGTATTGTATTATGACTTATGACTTAGCCTATTGTGCAACTGACTGATTGTATGGATCACATGTTTATATTTATACAATGAATGTTTTCTCTTGTCTATCTGGTCGTGCATTGATTGAATGAACCTCAAGATTTCGAAAATGACTTAGTGAATATGGAACTTTAAAACTGATGGAACTTAGAAACATGGTTTAGGTAAGGCACGGACCTAGTGGGACCTAAGGGTCAGGTTCGGGTCTTACAGGGCAAACCGGCAGGGATCTCGTCAGGGAAGACATCCTTGTAACGCCCCATGAGGTCTTGTACTACGTCCGGTACTTCAGGAGCTTCTAAACCTGCAAAACAACCTTCCTTAAAGATCATTAGTAGCACCTGTGTCTCACGTTGTAATGATTTAAGTACTTGTCCGGAAGTCATGTAAAGGTTAGCGTTACTTACCTGGCTGGACTGCGTCATTGCCTTCTGCATATCATGAACTTCTTGAGGGCTGAGAGGTGCTAGGCTGTGCTTCTTGTTGTTGTGGACGAAACTGTAGATGTTGGTGCGGCCATGGTGAAGTGTCTCCTTGTCAAACTGCCACGGCCTTCCGAGAAGTATATGGCCGGCTTGCATGGGCACAACATCACACTTGACCTGGTCGTGGTACTTGCCAATACTGAAGGACACAACAACTTGTTCGGCAATCTTGAGCTCAGTCTCATCATTGAGCCATTTGAGACGGTATGGTCGAGGATGGGCAGTTTTGACCAACCCTAGCTTGTCAACAAGATACTTGCTAGCCACGTTAGTACAAGATCCGCCATCTATGATCAAACTACATACCTTGTGATCAACACTACATCTGGTGTGGAAGATGTTCTCCCGCTGGATGGTCTCTGGGTCAAAGAGGGTGCTAAGGGCTCTCCGGGTCACTAGCAGCTCGCCTGTCTCCGGGTAGTCGGTTACTTCCTCATCAGAGATCGCTGCCGCGGCCTCTGCCTCATCTTGGGATTCATACTCGCCATCCCCCTTTAGGACCATCACTCGTTTGTTTGGACAATCCCGAGCATAGTGGCCCTTGCCCTGACACTTATAACAAATGATGTCACGAGTACGCAAATTTTGGGCTTGAGTCTTACCCTGCTCCGGCTTTGATGCATTGGACGATTCAGCCGGGTTTGTCTTGAATCGGCTCTCAATCTCAATCGTCTTGCCCTTGTCGCCTTGCTTTGAACCCGGTTGAGTCCAAGCAGGTTTACTGCGGCTGGTACTGGCCGTCTTGCGCTTGATGTGCTGCTCGGCTTGCGTAGCAAAGTGCAATAGATCGTTGAAGTCTTCATAGTGTTGTCTCTCCACCTTGCGGGCAATGCGGTCTTGCAGCCCTTCCAGGAATTGGGACATCATTGTCTCCTCGGGCTCGTCGGTCTCAAGCTTATTCCTAAGAGCCTCGAACTCCTCAAAGTATTCCTCCACAGTCTTAGTTCCCTGCGTAAGTTTACGAAAACGTTTTAGCACATCACGCTGGTAGTAAGATGGAATGTACCTCGCGCGAAGCTTGGTCCGCATCTCGGTCCAATTACGCGCTCTCCACACTGGCCCGGACTTGGCAACGTCTCGATCCCACCACGAAAGAGCATTGTCCGTCAGCTGGGCTGCTGCTAGGGCAACCTTCTTGGCTTCACTATATTGGTAATAGTCGAAGATGTACTCCATGCGCTTCTCCCACACGATGTAGGCATCCGGATCAACCTTGCCAGCAAACGTTGGGGGATGAAGCTTAAGCGCCTTGCCTCCCAACCAGGGCTCTTCATCCTCTCGGTCTCGACCTCCCCTATGGTCGCGGCCTCCTCCTACTTGGGCCCGGGGTCCTCGCGCGTTCCTCCTACCTCCCCGGTTCGGCCTCTCCTCGTCCTGACTGTGCGTATCATCGGTACTGTCCGCGTCCGAGTCAGTGTCATGCGGATCCGGCTGACGCCTTCCTGGTGGTCGAGGTCCGTTGGGCCTGCCTCCCTGCCGTAGCTGAGCAAGCTCGGCGGTGATAGTCCTAAGGCTCGCCCTAAGTTCTTCATTGTCAGCTAAGAGCTGAGCGTTTATGGCCGCTTGGTCTTGACCTACATCTCCCATAGTTCTCTGCAAAGAAACTTCAAAGAAAGATTAAAAGGCAAGGGGGGGGGGTTAAATAGTTGCTTGGGTCGGATACGTTGAGTATCGACCAAGGCTAAGAGTAAATGCAAGAATTTATGGTAAAAAAATCGAATCAAGTTGAAAAAAAAGGAAAGATGAATATTTATTTATTTTTTGATTTTCGAAAACTTGGAAAGAAAGTAAAACTTCTTTTTAAAAAAAATGGAAAACTTGGAGAAAAATCCGAAAATTTAAAAAGGAAAGTAAATATTTTTTTTTTTTGAATGGTGACGGCTAGGGTTCAGAAAGAACTGAGTTTCGCAGGAAACTTCAGCTCTGATACCAAAATGTTGTAGGCACGGGTCGGAGGGTCGAACGGACGGACGGACGCACGGACGGATGGCCGTTCCGCGGTTCAGCTTTGCCTCGGACGGATGGTACTGGCCGGCTCGTCTCTTGCTTGCGATCGAACCTGAACAGATAGGGAACTTTTAATGAATCTTAACAGGAACAAGAACAGAAACAAGATATGATTCTTTTGGTTTTTATGGAATTGATTGAATGAAATCTAAAACAAAAGATAAGAAAGGAGAAGATTGGCGGATGGGATCAGCTGCTGGACGTATGTCTCTCTCAGCTAGATGCCTAGGTCGGACAGGAAGATAGGTATGGATCCGGCTCTTGCTGGACGTATGTCTCTCTCAAGATTCGGACAAGGAATGGAATGGATCGAAGGACGCCACAAAGAACAATGGATCGGCTCTTTGATATATCACACGGCTGCTCTCAATGTTTCACACAACTGAAAGACTTAGGGTTTCTTTGCTAAAGCAAATCGATTTCATAAAAGACTTGGCCGAAAATTTGGCTACTACAAGAGTTTAAATAGCTGTTCCTTAATGGACTCTAAAAGATAAAAAGGCCTAGACAAATGGCCATAGTCTTAACCGAAAATAAATTAAAGAAAAGCAATAGACCGGTCGCGGCTTGAGATGTCCGGATCAGAACTCATAGTATGCTTGCATGTTGCCTCATTAAAACCTTTCGGAAAAACCCAGTGGGACAAAACCCGATAAGGAAAAAGAGTACAACACATACTACTCCTTCTGATGGACGGCTACATCTCTGAACCGGAAGCAAGTGGGTTGGATGGATTGAGGATGAAGGTGGAAATGATCAGGCCGGCTCCATTCTGGTCGATGGAGGAGAATTGGCTTGAATGGAAGGAGTCTGGAACCTCTAATGACTCGCTGGTGTCTTCAAGCTTTAAGTCGGCCAACTCCTGGATCAATAGTTGCTTGAATCCGGTTTGTTCCTGTGCAAGCAACTCCTGGACGGCTTTGGCAAATCCAGCCCTTATAACCCTTGAGCCGGACCTTGTGGTAGGACCTTTGCGGATGATGGGAACCTCAGTCGTGGGTACTACAACATTTGGGTGTCCGTCAGTACACACAGGACGTCCGTGGGTGTGCGTCAGCACACACAAGACGTTCGTGGCTGTCCGTGTGTGTTTCGTGTGTGTGTTCCGCCAGCACACACATGACGTCCGTGGCTGTCCATCAGTACACATATCAGCACGTTGTCCTTGGACTCAGTACGCTGACCTTCCCGTGGACTGTTTGAGTGATTTTGGACCACGTGGGCTGTCTGTTCAGTACACACAGGACGTCCGTGGGTGTCCGTCAGCACACACAGGACGTCTGTGGGTGTCCGTCAGCACACACAGGACATCCGTGGCTGTCCGTGTGTGTCTGTGTGTGTCCGTCAGCACACACAGGACGTCTGTGGCTGTCCATCAGTACACATATCAGCACGTTGGTCCTTGGACTCAGCACGCTGACCCTTCTCGTGGACTGTTAGGTTGATTTT
>NW_026014332.1:0-13920 GCF_020379485.1 Brassica napus | reverse complement strand
TGTCATGTCCCTGATTCTAGATAGAGCCTTCGGGCACAGCCATGGTACGGGGAGACGTGCTAGTCAGGTCGTAAGACCTAAAGACAAGCGTATCATGGCTGGAATGGATGGTTAAGTGCATCAGTATGCTGAGACTTGACCAGAATCGGATGGAGACAAGGAAATAAGAGCTGGATGAGTTCTAAGGCAGCTGGACGATGATGGGAGCAGCTCAGTCAGCTAGGACAAGCTTAGTGTAGCTCACACTAGCTTGGGTCAGCTCCAGTAGCTGGATCACTAGCTCCCTCAGCTGGGGAAGCTGGCACTCAGCTCAACTCAGCTGGGTGGAGTGTTATGGTCCGGGCCAGTGTTGCCGGTCCATGGGCGGTCAAGGGTCCGGCTGGGTGGTGGCTGAACCACTAAGGGCCTATGGGTCTTTATTGGGTCCGTGGGTCTTGGTGGATGTACTTGGGATGCAGATTGAGGCATTGGGCCTATTTCCAGACAGCCCACACGCCAAAGGGAGCAGTTGGACGGTTGATGGGCGAAAAGGTGGGAATTGGGCAGTTTGTGTCTTTTCCCTTCCAACCGGTTGCAACTGTCCGCCCAGGCAGTTATTGGCCGACCTTTCTCTATAAATACAGACACTTGGGTGTCGAAAATGGCATCAAATTCCTTAGGGAAAACTCTGCCAAAATCGTGACAGAAAGAAAGAGAGAAAGAGAGAAGAAGGCCGGCCAAACCGAGACTGTGGGTGGTGGTGATCGGACTCCGACCAGAAGTTGGTCTGTGGGAAGAGGAGAGCATTTGGTGATGGCAACCAGAGGCAAGGAGAAGGATCTGGAGAAGGGCTTGAGCACTCCTGAGCGCACGCCCAAGGTGAGTGGGATGGACCGAACCATCCTACCATGGCCGCGGTGGAATTCCGTGTAGGCTGTGGTCGGATTGGTTGGACCAGACCCATCTCTTCCTTTTCCCTTACTATTCTACTTCATCTCTTCTATGTTCTGAATGTGTTGGATGATTCAGACACGTTCTGACTGAGCCATGGTCTTGGTCGGTACCCAGAAACCCTCCATGGCCTTGGTTGGGCTGGTGTGTTGAGATCTCATAGTTCCTGAAGGGATTATTGGGATCCGACCATGGATTGTTCTTAGTGATGATTTATCATGAATTATCATGGTTTCTAATTGGATTTATCAGTCCGATTTGATGGTGTGTCAGTTATGGCCGGTTTAGTGGAATTTGGCCGAGTTCTAGGTGAGGAGGCCGGTTCTGTCTAATCTGATTGTGGATTCTTCTTAGTTGGGAATTATCAGTAATTGTCATGAATTTTATTTAGTTTTTGGAGATGTATTAAAAATGGCCAGAAATGGGATTTAGCCTTGGTCGTTTGTGGTTCAGTGTGATTGATGGGTTAGATCACATTGGATCAGTCTGGCCGTGTGTTAAATGGTTGTTTGGGATGTCTTAGTTGATGTCCTGAGTATGGCCGAGTGCTTTGTTGACTGATCGGTTAGCTTAGAGAACTTAGTTTAAGGGAACCAAACCATGCAATGTTAGATGAGCTTACTAGGGTATCGGTTTGTTATGTACTTATGTTGTTGTGTTGTGTGTGTTGTGGTTTCAGGATCGGACCAGGACCGTGGCAAGGCCAAGGAACCGTGAGGACTTAGCTGTGGATGGATGTGTGGGTTATGGGATAGTATTGTATTATGACTTATGACTTAGCCTATTGTGCAACTGACTGATTGTATGGATCACATGTTTATATTTATACAATGAATGTTTTCTCTTGTCTATCTGGTCGTGCATTGATTGAATGAACCTCAAGATTTCGAAAATGACTTAGTGAATATGGAACTTTAAAACTGATGGAACTTAGAAACATGGTTTAGGTAAGGCACGGACCTAGTGGGACCTAAGGGTCAGGTTCGGGTCTTACAAGTTGGTATCAGAGCGGAGTTGATTCTAGGATTTGTTTGGGTTTGGGTTAGTCACCACACATCCGGCTGGTTCTCATGGTAAGGTCTGGTCGTTTTGCTTAGCCTTAGGGATTGTTGTGATTTATTTTGTTATATCATGTGAGCTGACATGATTGTTTACATGTGTTGAATCCCAAGGGTGGAAAAAGCAAGTCCAGATCTCGGAAGGGTAAGGATGGAGCTGGGGCATCCGGTCCAGTGGGTGCAGATGATGTGAATCTGGCCGCAACATTGCCAATCCAAGCGGATGGGGTTAATGTTGGGACTGGATTGCCTTCGGTTCAGCTCAACCCTACTGAGGTTCGTGTGGATGGAGCTGAGTTCCAGCTGGAACATGAGCCAGAACGAGCTGATGGAGCTAATGGAGCTGATGGGAATGGACGGCAGCAACAGGATGGGCTGGAAGGTGAAGGCGAATCTTCACAGACTGGCCGTCTTGGTGACCGTAATGGGGCTGCGGACGGCAGGGCAGCTGGTCCGGTGAACCAGGCTGCGGAACCATCCATGCATGAGGTTCTGGAGGTCATGAGAGCTATGAGTACTCAAATGTTGGCTTTGACTCAGGCGTTTACACCTTTGGGTCAGGACATACCGACTCATACTGCTATTCCTATAAGGAACCAGCAGGCTGGCCGAGCAGCAGCAGCTCCGGTAGCTGGTGGAGCAGCTCCGGTTCATGGGGAACAGGAAGCTGAGGTGATTGAGATTGACCCCCCAGCTAGGGCGACCAGGAAGGTGGATTACTTGAAGGTGCTGGAGCACATCACTCGTATGGGCACTAAACACTTTGCTGGAAGTGTTGACCCTCTTGAGGCGGATGAGTGGAGGAGCAGGTTGGCTCGTAACTTCAGCTCAAGCCGCTGCCCAGAGGACTACCAGAAGGACATTGCGGTTCACTTCTTGGAGGGAGATGCCCACAACTGGTGGTTGGCTCTTGACAAGCGCACCAATGGTACCATAGAGCGCTTTGAGGACTTTGAGGTTGAGTTCAACCACAAGTACTTCCCAGCTGAGGCATGGGACCGTTTGGAAGCTAAGTTCCTGGACTTGGTTCAGGGACGCAGGACGGTACGTGAGTACGAAGAAGAGTTCAACCGACTCAGGCGCTATGTGGGTAAGGAGTTGGAGGACGAGGCAGTTCAGGTTCGCCGGTTCATCAGAGGCCTTAGGGCTGAACTCCGGACCTATTGCTCAGTCCGTACCTTCTCCACTGTGTCTGAGCTGGTTGAGAGGATGGCCTTGCTTGAGGTCAACCTTGCGGATGAGCATAAGCAGAAGGTCAAAGTGTGGTGGTGGCTTCAAGCCAGAGTGGTGACCGGAAGAGGAAAAGGGACCAGGCTGAAGAGGGTAAAACCTCAAGTGGTAGGCCTGTGTGTCCCAAGTGTGGCCGACACCATGGAGGTGAATGTTGGAGAGCAATGGGAGCTTGTCTTCGATGTGGTAAGATGGATCACTCAGCTCGGGACTGTCCTAGACAGGAGCAAGGAGCTGGTGGTGATACCAGGACTTGCCACTACTGTGGAAAGAAGGGACATCTCCGTAAGGATTGTCCCAAGTTAGCAGCCGGGTCGAGCAAGGGCCGTGGTGAGGGCAACAAGCCAGACCAGAACCGCGGTCAGACCTCTGCACCCCGCGTCTATGAGCTGTCCAAGGATGAGGACAAGGCTGGACCATTCCTCGCGATCACTGGTAATGTGTCTGATCTTATTCTTTCCAATTCAGTAGAATTGCATGGTATGGAACCTAGGACGGTTAGATACTTAGTTTGGGTCATGTGTAGGGACCCTAAGTATTGGTGGTGTGGAAACACATGTACTTTTCGATACTGGAGCTACACATAGTTTTGTGAGTCCAGGGATGCTCGGAAAGGGGTTGTTCCAGTTGGGAACGGGGGATTGTCCTGGGGTAGTGAATGCGGCCGGTGGGCAAGTGATGCATTCGCTAGGGGTGATTCAGGACGTCCCAGTAATGATCCAGGACAGGGTCATGCCTGTGGATCTTGTGGTAGTCCACCTAAAGAATCACGAGGTGATCTTGGGTATGGACTGGCTTGGAAAGTATCGGGCCACTCTTGACTGTCACCGGGGGCGTGTGCTTTTTGAGAGTGGGTGTGGGGCTCCGATCAGGTTCCAAGGTATACGTCCGATCTCTGGATGCTTGGTGGTGTCAGCTATCCATGTTGAGAGGATGCTGAGGAAGGGTTGTGAGGCTTATCTGGCCACAATCGCCACTAAGGAGGTCGTAGGGGGTGGTGACCCGGAGGGAATACCGCTGGTTGGTGAGTTCCAGGATGTGTTTAGGGCGCTACAGGGCATTCCCCCTGATAGGTTGGATCCATTCATAATAGAACTCGAACCAGGGACGGCCCCATTATCCAAAAGTCCCTACAGAATGGCTCCTGCCGAGATGGCCGAGCTTAAGAAGCAACTTGAAGAGTTGCTGGATAAGGGTTTCATACGGCCTAGTGTGTCACCCTGGGGAGCACCAGTCCTCTTTGTGAAGAAGAAGGATGGTAGCTTCAGATTGTGTATTGACTATCGAGGGTTAAACCGGGTGACTGTGAAGAACAAGTACCCATTGCCTCGGATAGATGAGTTGTTGGATCAGCTCAAGGGTGCAAAATGGTTTTCTAAAATCGATTTGGCTTCAGGGTATCATCAGATTCCCATTGAACCAAATGATGTAAGGAAGACAGCCTTCCGAACCAGGTATGGCCACTATGAGTTTGTGGTCATGCCATTTGGATTAACCAATGCACCAGCAGCTTTCATGAAGATGATGAACAGCATATTCAGGGATTTCCTGGATGAGTTTGTAATCATCTTCATTGATGATATCTTGGTCTACTCCAAGACCAAAGAGGATCATGAGAGACATCTAAGAGCAGTGTTGGGACGATTGAGGGAACAACAGCTCTATGCCAAATTGAGCAAGTGCAGTTTTTGGCAAAGAAGTGTTGGGTTCCTGGGTCACATTGTATCCGACCAAGGTGTCTCCGTGGACCCGGAAAAGATTAAGGCCATACAAGAATGGCCTAGACCTAAGAGTGCAACTGAAGTCAGGAGCTTTCTAGGTCTGGCCGGTTATTACAGGAAGTTTGTCAAGGGTTTGCCAGCTTGGCTCAACCTATGACACAACTGACTGGGAAAGACGTGAGGTTTGTATGGTCTGAGAAATGTGAGGAATGTTTCTCTGCACTTAAGCACATGTTGACAAGTGCACCGGTATTGGTGTTGCCAGAGGCAGACCAACCATATGTGGTTTACACAGACGCCTCCATAACCGGATTAGGATGTGTATTAACCCAACATGGGAAGGTCATCGCTTATGCCTCTAGGCAGTTGAGGAAGCATGAGGGGAACTATCCAACCCACGACCTTGAGATGGCCGCAGTGGTGTTCGCCCTCAAGATATGGCGATCATACTTGTATGGTGCCAAGGTTCAGATTTTGACCGACCACAAGAGTCTCAAGTATATATTCACTCAACCTGAGTTGAATTTGAGGCAAAGGAGATGGATGGAGTTCGTGGCCGATTATGATCTGGATATTGCTTACCATCCAGGTAAAGCAAACCTAGTGGCCGATGCCTTAAGCCGTAGGAGAGCTGAGGTATCAGCCGAGAGGGAAGCAGAGGTGCTGGAAGGGATGGTTAGGACATTGCATTTAAACACACTGGCCAGCGAGGACGAGCCGTTGGGTTTAGAAGCAGTGAACCAGGCTGATCTCCTTACCAGGATCAGGCAAGCACAAAGCTTGGATGAGAACCTCCAGAAGGTTGCTCTGAATGATAAAACCGAGTACCAGGTTGCGAGTGATGGTACGATTTTGGTCCATGGGAGGATCAGTGTTCCGAATGTAAGGGAACTAAAGGAAGAGATTATGAGTCAGTCTCATAAGTCTAAGTTCTCTGTGCACCCGGGACTGAACAAGATGTACAAGGATATCAAGAGGTACTATCATTGGATCCGTATGAAGACGGATGTGGCCGAGTGGGTGGCTAAGTGTCCTACTTGCCAACTCGTCAAGGCTGAGCACCAAGTACCCAGTGGATTACTCCAGAATCTACCTATTCCAGAATGGAAGTGGGATCACATCACCATGGACTTTGTGTCAGGTTTTCCCATGACCAGGAATAGAAAGGATTCGGTTGGGTAGTGGTGGATCGTCTGACCAAGTCAGCTCTGTTCATACCAATCAAGAAGACTGATGGTGTGGAGCCCTTGGTACAGATTTACATGGATCAGGTGGTACGCCTGCATGGTGTACCAGCCAGTATTGTGTCGGATAGGGACCCTCGGTTCACTTCTTATTTCTGGAAGGCTTTCCAAAAGGCCTTGGGAACAAGAGTGCACATGAGCACAGCCTATCACCCCCAAACGGATGGTCAGTCTGAAAGAACCATCCAGACGTTGGAAGACATGTTAAGGGCTTGTGTCTTGGACTGGGGAAATTCCTGGGAAAGACACTTGCCATTGGTAGAGTTTGCTTACAACAACAGCTTCCATACCAGTATTGGGATGTCGCCCTACGAAGCTTTGTACGGACGGCCCTGCAGGACACCATTATGCTGGACCCAAGTGGGGGAGCGCAGCATGATAGGACCTGAGATAGTGGAGGAGACCACGGAGAAGATTAAGTTCATCCGTGACAAGATGAAGGAGGCACAGGACCGTCACAAGTCTTATGCGGATAAGAGAAGGAAACATGTTGAGTTTGAGGTGGACGACATGGTCTACCTCAAGATGATTACTTTCAGAGGTCGGAAAAGGGTTTCTGGCCGAGGGAAGTTGGATCCAAGGTACTTGGGTCCATTCCGGATCATTGAGAGAGTTGGTTCGGTGGCTTACAAGCTTAACCTACCAACTGAGATGGAAGCATTTCATAATGTATTCCATGTGTCTCAATTGAGAAAATGTCTTTCAGATCAAGACATTGTGATACCGGAAATTCCATCTGATCTAGGCACGAACCTCACCTTGGAGACAAGGCCGGTTCGGATTGTAGACAGGATGGAAAAAGCAATGAGGAACAAGACCATTCAAATGGTCAAAGTCGTGTGGGAATGCAGTGGGCAAGAACAAGTCACTTGGGAAACCGAGATGAGAATGAAAGCTGACTATCCAGAGTGGTATGGTCAGTTTATGATGGAGACAAGTCTAGACTTGGATTCGAGGACGAATCCATCTCAAGTGGGGGAGACTTGTCATGTCCCTGATTCTAGATAGAGCCTTCGGGCACAGCCATGGTACGGGGAGACGTGCTAGTCAGGTCGTAAGACCTAAAGACAAGCGTATCATGGCTGGAATGGATGGTTAAGTGCATCAGTATGCTGAGACTTGACCAGAATCGGATGGAGACAAGGAAATAAGAGCTGGATGAGTTCTAAGGCAGCTGGACGATGATGGGAAGCAGCTCAGTCAGCTAGGACAAGCTTAGTGTAGCTCACACTAGCTTGGGTCAGCTCCAGTAGCTGGATCACTAGCTCCCTCAGCTGGGGAAGCTGGCACTCAGCTCAACTCAGCTGGGTGGAGTGTTATGGTCCGGGCCAGTGTTGCCGGTCCATGGGCGGTCAAGGGTCCGGCTGGGTGGTGGCTGAACCACTAAGGGCCTATGGGTCTTTATTGGGTCCGTGGGTCTTGGTGGATGTACTTGGGATGCAGATTGAGGCATTGGGCCTATTTCCAGACAGCCCACACGCCAAAGGGAGCAGTTGGACGGTTGATGGGCGAAAAGGTGGGAATTGGGCAGTTTGTGTCTTTTCCCTTCCAACCGGTTGCAACTGTCCGCCCAGGCAGTTATTGGCCGACCTTTCTCTATAAATACAGACACTTGGGTGTCGAAAATGGCATCAAATTCCTTAGGGAAAACTCTGCCAAAATCGTGACAGAAAGAAAGAGAGAAAGAGAGAAGAAGGCCGGCCAAACCGAGACTGTGGGTGGTGGTGATCGGACTCCGACCAGAAGTTGGTCTGTGGGAAGAGGAGAGCATTTGGTGATGGCAACCAGAGGCAAGGAGAAGGATCTGGAGAAGGGCTTGAGCACTCCTGAGCGCACGCCCAAGGTGAGTGGGATGGACCGAACCATCCTACCATGGCCGCGGTGGAATTCCGTGTAGGCTGTGGTCGGATTGGTTGGACCAGACCCATCTCTTCCTTTTCCCTTACTATTCTACTTCATCTCTTCTATGTTCTGAATGTGTTGGATGATTCAGACACGTTCTGACTGAGCCATGGTCTTGGTCGGTACCCAGAAACCCTCCATGGCCTTGGTTGGGCTGGTGTGTTGAGATCTCATAGTTCCTGAAGGGATTATTGGGATCCGACCATGGATTGTTCTTAGTGATGATTTATCATGAATTATCATGGTTTCTAATTGGATTTATCAGTCCGATTTGATGGTGGTCAGTTATGGCCGGTTTAGTGGAATTTGGCCGAGTTCTAGGTGAAGGAGGCCGGTTCTGTCTAATCTGATTGTGGATTCTTCTTAGTTGGGAATTATCAGTAATTGTCATGAATTTTATTTAGTTTTTGGAGATGTATTAAAAATGGCCAGAAATGGGATTTAGCCTTGGTCGTTTGTGGTTCAGTGTGATTGATGGGTTAGATCACATTGGATCAGTCTGGCCGTGTGTTAAATGGTTGTTTGGGATGTCTTAGTTGATGTCCTGAGTATGGCCGAGTGCTTTGTTGACTGATCGGTTAGCTTAGAGAACTTAGTTTAAGGGAACCAAACCATGCAATGTTAGATGAGCTTACTAGGGTATCGGTTTGTTATGTACTTATGTTGTTGTGTTGTGTGTGTGTTGTGGTTTCAGGATCGGACCAGGACCGTGGCAAGGCCAAGGAACCGTGAGGACTTAGCTGTGGATGGATGTGTGGGTTATGGGATAGTATTGTATTATGACTTATGACTTAGCCTATTGTGCAACTGACTGATTGTATGGATCACATGTTTATATTTATACAATGAATGTTTTCTCTTGTCTATCTGGTCGTGCATTGATTGAATGAACCTCAAGATTTCGAAAATGACTTAGTGAATATGGAACTTTAAAACTGATGGAACTTAGAAACATGGTTTAGGTAAGGCACGGACCTAGTGGGACCTAAGGGTCAGGTTCGGGTCTTACAGGCACACGGCAGGGATCTCGTTACGGGAAGAATCTTGTAAACGCCCCATGAGGTCTTGTACTCCACGTCCGGTACTTCAGGAGCTTTCTCTAACCTGCAAAACCAACCTTCCTTAAAGATCATAGTAGCACCTGTGTCTCACGTGTAGGATTTAAGTACTTGTCCGGAAGTCATGTAAATTAGCGTTACTTACTGGCTGGGACTGCGTCATGCCTTCTGCATACTCAATGAACTTCTTGAGGGCTGAGAGGTGTGGCTGTGCTCTTGTTGTTGTGGCCGAAACTGTAGATGTTGGTGCGGCCATGGTGAAGTGTCTCCTTGTAAACTGCCCACGGCCTTCCGAGAAGTATATGGCCGGCTTGCATGGGCACAACATCACACTTTACCTGGTCGTGGTACTTGCCAATACTGAAGGACACAACAACTTGTTCGGCAATCTTGAGCTCAGTCTCATCATTGAGCCATTTGAGACGGTATGGTCGAGGATGGGCAGTTTTGACCAACCCTAGCTTGTCACCAGATTCTTGCTAGCCACGTTAGTACAAGATCCGCCATCTATGATCAAACTACATACCTTGTGATCAACACTACATCTGGTGGAAGATGTTCTCCCGCTGGATGGTCTCTGGGTCAAAGAGGTGCTAAGGGCTCTCCGGGTCACTAGCAGCTCGCCTGTCTCCGGGTAGTCGGTACTTTCCTCATCAGAGATCGCTGCCGCGGCCTCTGCCTCATCTTGGGATTCATACTCGCCATCCCCCTTTAGGACCATCACTCGTTTGTTTGGACAATCCCGAGCATAGTGGCCCTTGCCCTGACACTTATAACAATGATGTCACGAGTACGCAAATTTTGGGCTTGAGTCTTACCCTGCTCCGGCTTTGATGCATTGGACGATTCAGCCGGGTTTGTCTTGAAATCGGCTCTCAATCTCAAATCGTCTTGCCCTTGTCGCCTTGCTTTGAACCCGGTTGAGTCCAAGCAGGTTTACTGCGGCTGGTACTGGCCGTCTTGCGCTTGATGTGCTGCTCGGCTTGCGTAGCAAAGTTGCAATAGATCGTTGAAGTCTTCAAGTGTTGTCTCTCCACTTGCGGGCAATGCGGTCTTGCAGCCCTTCCAGGATTGGGACATCATGTCTCCGGGCTCGTCGGTCTAAAGCTTATTCCTAAGAGCCTCGAACTCCTCAAAGTATTCCTCCACATCTTAGTTCCTGCGTAAGTTTACGAAAACGTTTTAGCACATCACGCTGGGTAGTAAGATGGAATGTACCTCGCGCGAAGCTTGTCCGAATTCGGTCCAATTACGCGCTCTCCACTGGCCCGGACTTGGCAACGTCTCGATCCCACCACGAAAGAGCATTGTCCGTCAGCTGGGCTGGCTAGGGCAACCTTCTTGGCTTCACTATATTGGTAATAGTCGAAGATGTACTCCATGCGCTTCTCCCACACGATGTAGGCATCCGGATCAACCTGCCAGCAAACGTTGGGGGATGAAGCTTAAGCGCCCCTCCCCAACCAGGGCTCTTCATCCTCTCGGTCTCGACCTCCCCTATGGTCGCGGCCTCCTCCTACTTGGGCCGGGGTCCTCGCGCTTTCCTCCTACCTCCCCGGTTCGGCCTCTCCTCGTCCTGACTGTGCGTGTCATCGGTACTGTCCGCGTCGAGTCAGTGTCATGCGGATCGGCTGACCGCCTTCCTGGTGGTCGAGGTCCGTTGGGCCTGCCTCCCTGCCGTAGCTGAGCAAGCTCGGCGGAGGTGATAGTCCTAAGGCTCGCCCTAAGTTATCATTGTCAGCTAAGAGCTGAGCGTTTATGGCCGCTTGGTCTTGACCTACAATCTCCCATAGTTTCTGCAAAGAAACTTCAAAGAAAGATTCAAAGGCAAGGGGGGGGTAAAAAGGTTCGGGTGGGGGGGAATAGTTGTGGGTCGGATACGTTGAGTATCGACCAAGGCTAAGTAAATGCAAGAATTTATGGTAAAAAAATCGAATCAAGTTGAAAAAAAAGGAAAGATGAATATTTATTTATTTTTTGATTTTCGAAAACTTGGAAAGAAAGTAAAACTTCTTTTTTAAAAAAAATGGAAAACTTGGAGAAAAATCCGAAAATTTAAAAGGAAAGTAAATATTTTTTTTTTTTGAATGGTGACGGCTAGGGTTCAGAAAGAACTGAGTTTCGCAGGAAACTTCAGCTCTGATACCAAAATGTTGTGGTAGGCACGGGTCGGAGGGTCGAACGGACGGACGGACGCACGGACGGATGGCGTTCCGCGGTTCAGCTTTGCCTCGGACGGATGGTACTGGCCGGCTCGTCTCTTGCTGCGATCGAACCTGAAACAGATAGGGAACTTTTATGAATCTTTAACAGGAACAAGAAACAGAAACAAGATTGATTCTTTTGGTTTTTATGGAATTGATTGAATGAAATCTAAAACAAAAGATAAGAAAGGAAGATTGGCGGATGGGATCAGCTGCTGGACGTATGTCTCTCTCAGCTAGATGCCTAGTCGGACAGGAAGATAGGTATGGATCCGGCTCTTGCTGGACGTATGTCTCTCTCAAGATTCGGACAAGGAATGGAATGGATCGAAGGACGCCACAAAGAACAATGGATCGGCTCTTTGATATATCACACGGCTTGCTCTCATGTTTCACACAACTGAAAGGATTAGGGTTTCCTTGCTAAAGCAAATCGATTTCAAAAAAAGACTGGCCGAAAATTTGGCTACTACAAGAGTTTAAATAGCTGTTCCTTAATGGACTCTAAAAGATAAAAAGGCCTAGACAAATGGCCATAGTCTTAACCGAAAATAAATTAAAGAAAAGCAATAGACCGGTCGCGGCTTGAGATGTCCGGATCAGAACTCATAGTATGCTTGCATGTTGCCTCATTAAAACCTTTCGGAAAAACCCAGTGGGACAAAACCCGATAAGGAAAAAGAGTACAACACATACTACTCCTTCTGATGGACGGCTACATCTCTGAACCGGAAGCAAGTGGGTTGGATGGATTGAGGATGAAGGTGGAAATGATCAGGCCGGCTCCATTCTGGTCGATGGAGGAGAATTGGCTTGAATGGAAGGAGTCTGGAACTCTAATGACTCGCTGGTGTCTTCAAGCTTTAAGTCGGCCAACTCCTGGATCAATAGTTGCTTGAATCGGTTTGTTCCTGTGCAAGCAACTCCTGGACGGCTTTGGCAATCCAGCCCTTATAACCCTTGAGCCGGACCTTGGGTAGGACCTTTTGCGGATGATGGGAACCTCAGTCGTGGTTACTACAACATGGGTGTCCGTCAGTACACACAGGACGTCCGTGGGTGTGCGTCAGCACACACAAGACGTTCGTGGCTGTCCGTGTGTGTTCGTGTGTGTCGCCAGCACACACATGACGTCCGTGGCTGTCCATCAGTACACATATCAGCACGTTGGTCTTGGACTCAGTACGCTGACCCTTCCCGTGGGACTGTTTGAGTGATTTGGACCACGTGGGCTGTCTGTTCAGTAACACAGGACGTCCGTGGGTGTCCGTCAGACAACACAGGACGTCTGTGGGTGTCCGTCAGCACACACAGGACATCCGTGGCTGTCCGTGTGTGTCTGTGTGTGTCCGTCAGCACACACAGGACGTTGTGGCTGTCCATCAGTACACATATCAGCAGTTGGTCCTGGACTCAGCACGCTGACCCTTCTCGTGGACTGTTAGGTTGATTTTGGCCCACGTGGGCTGTCTGTTCAGTACACACAAGACGTCCGTGGGTGTCCATGTGTGTCTTTGTGTGTCGTCAGCACACATAGGACTCCGTGGCTGTCATCAGTACAAAATATCAGCACGTTGGTCCTTGAACTCAGCACGTTGGTCCTGGATCAGCACGCTGAACCTTCCCGTGGAGTGTTGGGTGATTTTGGCCCAGTGGGCGGTTTGTTCAGTACACATTGGACGTCCATGGGTGTCCGCCAGCACAAACAGGACGTTCGTGGCTGTTCTGTGTGTGTCCGTGTGTGTCCGTCAGCACACACAAGAAGGTATGTGGCTGTCCATCAGTACACATATCAGCACGGCCATGGTCCTTGGGACCTGCACGCGGCCCTTCCCGTGGATTCTGTTCGGGTCATTTAGCCCACGTGGGCTGTCTGTTCAGTACACACAGGATGTCCATAGGTGTCCGTCAGCACACACTGGATGTCCGTCTGTGTCCGTCAGCACACAAAGAACGTCCGTGGCTGTCCGTGTGTGTCCGTGTGTGTCGGTCAACACACCACAAACGCCGTCCGTGGCTGTCCATCAGTAGACAAAGCAGCACTTTGGTCCTTGGACTCAGCACGCTGACCCTTCTCATGGACTGTTCGGGTGGATGTGGGCCCACGTGGGCTGTCTGTTCAGTCCACACAGGACGTCCGGGGTGTCCGTCAGTACACACAGGACGTCCGTGGGTGTCCGTCAGAACACACAAGACGTTCGTGGCTGTCCGTGGTGTCCGGTGTGTCCGCCAGCAACAGAGGACGTCGTGGCTGTCCATCAGTACACATATCAGCACGTTGGTCCTTGGACTCAGTACGCTGACCCTTCCCGTGGACTGTTTTTGAGTGATTTTGGACCCCGTGGGTGTCTGTTCAGTACACACAGGACGTCCGTGGGTGTCCGTCAGCAACACAGGACGTCTGTGGGTGTCCGTCAGCACACAGGACATCTGTGGCTGTCTCCGTGTGTGTCTGTGTGTGTCCGTCAGCACACACAGGACGTATGTGGCTGTCCATCAGTTACACATATCAGCACGTTGGTCCTTGGACTCAGCACGCTGACCCTTTTCGTGGACTGTCGGTTGATTTTGCC
>NW_026014331.1:0-37060 GCF_020379485.1 Brassica napus | reverse complement strand
TGCCCCATTCAAGAAGCTCAAACCAAAACATCTACGGGAAAAGGAAAGTTTGAGAAAGACAAGAGTTTTCTCTGTTCTTACCTCACCCTGAATCTAATTTAATAATTCCTTTGATGAACTAACTTGTCTTGAACCGGTGCAACCGAGTAAATTGTTTCAGTTGTCACAGGTTGCAAAAGAAGACTCAGCAGAAAAAGAACCAGAGAGTACAACAACACAAGAAGAACACAGAAAAACTTGCAGACAGAATCAGCTCATGAATCTTTGTCTTATGATCTGCAAGAGCACTGTAAGGGCTTAATATGGTTTCTTCTGTGCCTAGAATGTTTGTTTAAAGTGAGTACTGAAGACATAAAACGTTTGGTCTTGATAAAGTAAAAGATTTTTGTGTTTCAAAATCTTTTTTGATAAATGTTTAAATCTTTTAAAGAACTTAAACCAGAAATTATCTTTGATCAAAACGTTTTCAAATCAAAATAATAACATTTCTGGTCATATTCTGAGTTTTGATCATTTTCTGAAACATGGCAAAGTTTTGATCATTTTGAAAGGTTTAGAACTTGAATTGAAACAATCTGATTTCTGTTTGAAACCTTGTGATCATTTGCTAGAACTGAAGAAAGGAATTTTGTTACGAAACTTCCATGTGCATAAACTGATCCTTGATAATTCTTGTGTTTCTGCTTATGTATTGAATGAACCTAAGAAGTTGCAGGAAAACCAAATTGCATCAATTGATTTTAGATTTAAATTGTGAAATCTGCAAAGTTCTCTGATTTGAGCTTGATTGTTTTTGTGCTGAAAATGATTCTAAACATGTAGGTTGGTTCTTTGATGATATTCTAGTGTATAACACTTTCTTTGATAAATCTGCTGCACATTGAAACTAGATATCACTGATTCTGAATGTGGTGAACTTGAACCTTAATGATATTGGATCTACAATACTTTCTTTGATATGATAACACACTTGACTGTCCAAAAAGATCTGAGAAGTGTACAGGTAAAAAGAGGGGCTATACTGATGAGTCCTTGGCTAAGCTGGAGATGCAACAATCAAATCTTGGAAGCTGTCTAGCCGCCAGATTTGACATAGGAGCAGTCCGAGGATCATATCTCAGCACCCAGAACGAATAAGCAACAAACTCAACTGCAATGGAAACTACACTCATCAGGGTCTCACGTCGAATTGGGAATCATGTCCAAAGCTTCTCATATGAAAGAGTTATGGATTCTACAAGTCAGGTGATCCTCTGTGTGCTTTGTTTGAATTTTTCTGAGTTCAGAAAATCTCAATCCTATCTATGGCGACCAGGTGAGCATGCTAGGTAATTGATCATGTTTTCAAGATTATTTTTAGTATTGATTACACAGATATAATGCACTTGTTTTTGTCAAAAGAGCCATGTGCAGATTATAAGGAAGCTTGGAAACATACAAGGAGAAAGAACAAGCATGAGGAAGATAAGAGATTCAAACCCTACCTGATCTGGATCAAGCATAACCATGAAAATATCCCTTGTTTTATCCTCATCAAAGAAGCTCCCCAGATGCAGCCTACAATCCAGACCGAGCAAAAACCGATTTGGGATAAGACTCTTACTCTTTGATAAATTTTCATTTGCTAACTTGTTGTGTCTCAATGAGTTTGAATCAGGTTTTAGGTATGCATCAGGAGTATGGAGAACCCAACAGATCAGTTCCTTCTACATTACAGAACCAATCAGCAACAATGCCTATCAAAGAGTCTTGCAAGGTGAGTATAATCTATTTTAAACTTTAAGGTTACTGACTTGGTCCCTCTACTGCAGGTAAAACAGATTTGAGGACAAATCTTTTTCAAGAGAGAGGGAATGATTGATTCTGGACCAGCTTACCAATGAAGAAAATGTGATCATGGACCAGCTGTTAGATGAAGATGCCCTAGCCATTCCTGAAGGTCCCAACACTTGTTCCAGATCAAAGAAACTCAATGAGCTGATGGAGGAATACTCGAGATGTCAAGAACAAGAAAGATTGTCTTGGTTGCAGCTTGATCAACCAAGACACACTCACCACAATTCAAGCTACTCCACCTTCAAGCTGATCATCATCTAGGCAAGTAGCTTGTGTGTGCTCTTTTCCTAACCTTTGGTTTTGTCCCACTGGGTTTTCCAAAGGAAGGTTTTTAACGAGGCCACACAATTTACTTTCACACAAGCCTCCTAGATGATGATCCCGGACCACCACATTATCTATCTTATGTTATTTTTATCCTATGTTTTATGTTTTGAATAATTTCGAAACTTGGTCTTTGTTTAGTTTCCAAGGGAGCCTGTTCCTTTATTTTTATTTTATATTTCGAGACCTTGTGCATGTACAAGGGCTCTCTTTAATATTGTGGTCGTGCCCCCCCTTTATCATTAAGCAATCTTTTATAAAAACCTTTTCTCTCTTCTCTCTTGTCTTGGACGAGTTAAGTGTCTGGTGTGTAATATCCAGTCTGTTGGTGTGTAATATCCAACGCCCAAGGGCTTTGAGAGGTAGTGTGTCATATCCGATCTAAGCCTAGGAGTATCAAGAAGCCTTCCGCAGCCTCTTGTGTCACCATTCGATTCACATACCTTGAGAAGCTTGAGTCTTTTGATTCGTTTCTGCACGGATTATCCCATCTGTTCCAGAGCATCATCCAGGATCTCATTAAGAGTAAGCTGAGGTATCTCCTCAGTGCAATGGTGGTTAAGTGGGGAAGTAATGATATGATCATGGACCGGCACAAGGATGGAGATGAAGAGTTCAAAGACAAATCAAGGGAAGAAGATGATGCCTTAGTCATTCCACCAGGTCCCATCACTCGCGCCAAAGCTAGAGACTCAAAGAGCTGTTGGAAGTCTACTTATGATCTCATGGAAGCAAGAAGACGGCCTTGATGGACGTTTGGTCAATCAAGACACTCTTATCACCATTCAAGCAATGGTTTCAAACTGATCATCATCTAGCAAGTGCTTGGTGTGTGCTCTTTTCCTAACCTTTGGTTTTGTCCCATTGGGTTTTCCAAAGCAGGTTTTTAATGAGGCCACAAGTTACTTACATAAACCTTAGATGATGTATCATGGTTCCACCTTATGTTATTTTTAACTATGGTTTTTTATTTCATGTTTTAAAACTCTTTTCGATTTGAATAAGTCTTTAGTCTGTTGTTGTAGTTCCAAGGGACCTGTTCCCTTTAATGATCTCGAGAATATGGAGCCTGTTCCATACTTCTCTATATAAGTTTGTTTGCGTTCTCTCTTTTAATCACAATCTTTTTTCTACAAAATCTATCAGATTTCTTTGTTCTCTCTTTACTTCTTATCAAGTCTTGAGTGAATCTCGTTGGTTTCATATCCAACAACTAAGGGTGTCTAATTTGGTGTGTAATCCAGCTAGTCATCTAGGAGTATCAAGGAGCCATTCCGCAACTCTTTGTGTCACCATACGATCCATCACCTTGCTAAACTTGAGTCTCTGATTCGTTTATACAAGGATCTATCCAGTTCAATCCAAAGAAGACATCCTAGGAGTTCATTAATAAGCATCAGTCTGAAGAAGATGGAGGTGTTCCCACAGGTTGTTCATGAAGCTTAGTATCGCTCACCTTCAAGCTTGGACCTTCCCTATACTCGGTCTCAAGCTTGAGGGGGAGTGTTAGTGAGCTTGTGTGATGAAAGGAGAAGCTGTTAAGCTTGGCAAGTGAGGACTCAGTGGCGAAATGAAGAGACCACTCTCCTCACCATCTTAAACAAGGGAGTAAACCTGAACTTATCTCTTTAAATATACATGATAGGTTTATCTCTTGAGGACTGATACACTTGTGGAATGTTGTATCCGGTACTTGGATACTCAATAGCAGGAGCTAGGCGTGTCTTACCTGATGGAGATGGCAAAGAAGCTACGAGAGAAGGGAAGACTCAGGCCGTCCAAAGAAGAGTTCCAGAAGTGTTGGTGGTGTGCAATGAACTGATGATCAACATTGCATCACGAGAAAAGGCCATGATCCAGAGTCTTTGTGTCCCTTACATTGCTGGTAAGGCACAAAGACTCACTGGCAATCCCTAGGCCTTGGAGGCTTTACTCTTTTTCCCTCATCAAGGTTTGTCCCAAAGGGTTTTCCTTGTGGTGAGGTTTTTAATGAGGAAGTCTTCAAGGTTCCAAGCTTGACTTAGGATCAGCTAAAGTCAGCTTGAGGGGGAGTGTTTGACTTGAAGAAAGAAATGGAGTGGTGAAGGGTTGAGTTGAGATTGAGTCTTGAGCAAGAATAGGCAAGACCTCCGAGATTATCTATGAAGACTTTAGGAGTGTATGAAGGGTGTCCAGAAGTGCTCATATGGCTGTGCAAGATAGGGCCAAGTCCAGGAGGGACTTAGAAGGTGTTGGGAGCAATGGGCAAGTGTGCATACTTAGGGCGAGCAGTACGGATGGTACGGACCTGTACGGATCCGTACGGACCGAGACAACCCGAGGATACACAACTTGGCCATTTGAGATGTTTTGGGAGTGTGCAAAGTCCGGGCCAAGATGTGCAAAGTTAGGGCGTGATCAGAACATGTCCGGGAGACTTGTGCATACTTAGGGCTGACTAAGAGGAGTCTGGTCGTGAAGCATCAAAAGGAATCAAGGAGATCCTTTGTGGAGGCAAGCGGCCAATGAGAGCTGAGATGGAGCTGATTGGCTACTTTGGAGTAGGGACAGGCTGGCTTTAGCTGTAAAGTGAAAGACAGCCTTTACCATGAACCTGATCTGAATAAGGGCTGGATACATGGGAGCCTATAAGGAGCCAATGGGAGAACAGCCTTCCCTTTGACCAGTTTGAATCAACCAATCAGATATCAACTAGCTCTCCTCCAATCAAGACATTTCACACAGATTGCAATCTCAACTCTCCATCCTGGCCATCCATTCATATTCAGTCATTTCTTCCATTAGATTTAGGTTTATGAGAATGCAAAGTTGTAAACCTTATAAAAGGAGATGTGTGGGCGATTTTGTAAACCCTTAAGGGAGTTTTGAGGGATTTCCCTCTCCACTTCATAATGAAATGTGTTCTTGAATCAGATTCTCTTTAATCTCTCCCTTTCTTATACTCTTATCTCTCAAAGTCTCTTGTTTCTGATTTAAGTAAACACATAAACACTCTTATAAACTCTCTCTCTAAAATCACCTAAACAAACTCTAATCTTCTTAGCTTGCTCCATTGGAGCTTATACAACACACACAAACCTGGATCTGAAAATCTCACATATTCAACTTCCTGTGATTCTCCAACACTTTATGTATCCAAATCAAGCTTCTTACAAAGTGATTCATCCTGGTTTGATTGGAACGACGGAGAAGCTGTCCTATTCCCAAACTGGGAAAATGGAATCACCTGATTAGAAAGGGGATAACTTCTTCATCCCAACTCCTATGAGATTTATTCAACTTCCTGGTGTTTCTCCACCATTTTATGTATCAAAATCAAGCTTCTTACAAAGTGATTCATCCTGGTTCGATGGGAACGACGGAGAATCTGTCCTATTCCCAAACTGGGAAACTGGAATCACCTGATTAGAAAGTGAGATAACTTCTTCATACCAACTCCTATGAGATTTATTCAACTTCCTGGTGTTTCTCCACGATTTTATGTATAAAAATCAAGCTCTTACAAAGTGATTCATCCTGGTTTGATTGGAACGATGAAGAAGCTGTCCTATTCCCAAACTGGAAACTGGAATCACCTGATTAGAAAGTGGGATAACTTCTTAATCCCAACTCCTATGAGATTTATTCAACTTCCTGGTGATTCTCCAACACTTTAGTATCCAAATCAAGCTTCTTACAAAGTGATTCATCCTGGTTTGATAGGAACGACGAAGAAGCTGTCCTATTCCCAAACTGGGAACTGGAATCACCTGATTAGAAAGTGGGATAACTTCTTCATCCCAACTCCTATGAGATTTTTTCAACTTCCTGGTGTTTCTCCACCATTTTATGTATCAAATCAAGCTTCTTACAAAGTGATTCATCCTGGTTTGATTGGAACGACGAAGAACCTGTCCTATTCCCAAACTGGGAAACTGGAATCACCTGATTAGAAAGTAGGATAACTTCTTCATCCCACTCCTATGAGATTTATTCAACTTCCTGGTGTTTCTCCCCATTTTTGTATCAAAATCAAGCTTCTTACAAAGTGATTCATAATGGTTTGATTGGAACGACGAAGAACTGTCCTATTCCCAACTGGGAAACTGGAATCACCTGATTGAAAGTGGAATAACTTCTTCATCCAACTCCTATGAGATTTATTCAACTTCCTGGTGATTCTCCAACACTTTATGTATCCAAATCAAGCTTCTTACAAAGTGATTCATCCTGGTTTGATTGGAACGACGGATAAGCTGTCCTATTCCCAAACTGGGAAACTGGAATCACCTGATTAGAAAGTGGGATAACTTCTTCATCCCAACTCCTATGAGATTTATTCAACTTCCTGGTGATTCTCCAACACTTTATGTATCCAAATCAAGCTTCTTACAAAGTGATTCATCCTGGTTTGATTGGAACGACGGAGAAGCTGTCCTATTCCCAAACTGGGAAACTGGAATCACCTGATTAGAAAGTGGGATAACTTCTTCATACCAACTCCTATGAGATTTATTCAACTTCCTGGTGTTTCTCTCACCATTTTATGTATCAAATCAAGCTTCTTACAAAGTGATTCATCCTGGTTTGATTGGAACGACGAAGAAGCTGTCCTATTCCCAAACTGGGAAACTGGAATCACCTGATTAGAAAGTGGGATAACTTCTTCATCCCAACTCCTATGAGATTTATTAAACTTCCTGGTGTTTCTCCACCATTTTATGTGTCAAAATCAAGCTTCTTACAAAGTGATTCATCCTGGTTTGATTGGAACGACGGAGAAGCTGTCCTATTCCCAAACTGGGAAACTGGAATCACCTGATTTGAAAGTGGGATAACTTCTTCATCCCAACTCCTATGAGATTTATTCAACTTCCTGGTGTTTCCCCAACACTTTATGTATCCAAATCAAGCTTCTTACAAAGTGATTCATCCTGGTTTGATTGGAACGACGAAGAACCTGTCCTATTCCCAACTGGAAAACTGGAATCACCTGATTAGAAAGTGGGATAACTTCTTCATCCCACTCCTATGAGATTTATTCAACTTCCTGTGTTTCCCCCACCATTTTATGTATCAAAATCAAGCTTCTTACAAAGTGATTCATCCTGGTTTGATTGGAACGACGAAGAACCTGTCCTATTCCAACTGGGAAACTGGAATCACTGATTTGAAAGTGGAATAACTTCTAATCCCAACTCCAATGAGATCTATTCAACTTCCTGGTGATTCTCCAACACTTTATATGTATCCAAATCAAGCTTCTTACAAAGTGATTCATCCTGGTTTGATTGGAACGACGGAGAAGCTGTCCTATCCCAAACTGGGAAACTGGAATCACCTGATTTGAAAGTGGGATAACTTCTTCATCCCAACTCCTATGAGATTTATTCAATTCCTTCCTGTGTTTCTCTCACACTTTATGTATCCAAATCAAGCTTCTTACAAAGTGATTCATCCTGTTTTGATTGGAACGACGAAGAACTGTCCTATTCCCAAACTGGGAAACTGGAATCACCTATTAGAAGTGGGATAACTTCTTCATCCCAACTCCTATGAGATTTATTCAACTTCCTGGTGTTTCCCCACCATTTTATGTATCAAAATCAAGCTTCTTACAAAGTGATTTATCCTGGTTTGATTGGATTGACGAAGAAGCTGTCCTATTCCCAAACTGGGAAACTGGAATCACCTGATTTGAAAGTGGGATAACTTCTTCATCCCAACTCCTATGAGATTTATTCAACTTCCTGGTGATTCTCCAACACTTTATGTATCAAAATCAAGCTTCTTACGAAGTGATTCATCATGGTTTGATTGGAACGACGAAGAAGCTGTCCTATTTATTCCAAACTTGGAAACTGGAATCACCTGATTTGAAAGTGGGATAACTTCTTCATCCAAACTCCTATGAGATTTATTCAACTTCCTGGTGTTTCCCCAACACTTTATGTATCCAATCAAGCTTCTTACAAAGTGATTCATCCTGGTTTGATTGGACGACGAAGAAGCTGTCCTATTCCAAACTGGGAAACTGGAATCACCTGATTTGAAAGTGGAATAACTTCTTAATCCCAACTCCAATGAGATTTATTCAACTTCCTGGTGATTCTCCAACACTTTATGTATCCAAATCAAGCTTCTTACAAAGTGATTCATCCTGGTTTGATTGGAACGACGGAGAAGCTGTCCTATTCCCAAACTGGGAAACTGGAATCACCTGATTTGAAAGTGGGATAACTTCTTCATCCCAACTCCTATGAGATTTATTCAACTTCCTGGTGATTCTCCAACACTTATGTATCCAAATCAAGCTTCTTACAAAGTGATTCATCCTGGTTTGATTGGAACGACGGAGAAGCTGTCATATTCCCCAAACTGGGAAAATGGAATCACCTGATTAGAAAGTGGGATAACTTCTTCATCCCAACTCCTATGAGATTTATTCAACTTCCTGGTGTTTCTCCACCATTTTATGTATCAAATCAAGCTTCTTACAAAGTGATTCATCCTGGTTCGATTGGAACGACGGAGAACCTGTCCTATTCCCAAACTGGGAAACTGGAATCACCTGATTTGAAAGTGGAATAACTTCTTAATCCCAACTCCAATGAGATCTATTCAACTTCCTGGTGATTCTCCAACACTTTATGTATCCAAATCAAGCTCTTACAAAGTGATTCATCCTGGTTTGATTGGAACCGACGGAGAAGCTGTCCTATTCCCAAACTGGGAAACTGGAATCACCTGATTTGAAAGTGGGATAACTTCTTCATCCCAACTCCTATGAGATTTATTCAACTTCTGGTGTTTTCTCCAACACTTTATGTATCCAAATCAAGCTTCTTACAAAGTGATTCATCCTGTTTTGATTGGAACGACGAAGAACCTGTCCTATTCCCAAACTGGGAAACTGGAATCACCTGATTAGAGAGTGGGATAACTTCTTCATCCCAACTCCTATGAGATTTATTCACTTCCTGGTGTTTCCCCACCATTTATGTATCAAAATCAGCTTCTTACAAAGTGATTTATCCTGGTTTGATTGGATTGACGAAGAAGCTGTCCTATTCCCAAACTGGGAAACTGAATCACCTGATTTGAAAGTGGGATAACTTCTTTCTTCATCCCAACTCCTATGAGATTTATTCAACTTCCTGGTGATTCTCCACACTTTATGTATCAAAATCAAGCTTCTTACGAAGTGATTCATCATGGTTTGATTGGAACGACGAAGAAGCTGTCCTATTCCCAAACTGGGAAACTGGAATCACCTGATTTGAAAGTGGGATAACTTCTTCATCCCAACTCCTATGAGATTTATTCAACTTCCTGGTGTTTCCCCAACACTTTATGTATCCAAATCAAGCTTCTTACAAAGTGATTCATCCTGGTTTGATTGGAACGACGAAGAAGCTGTCCTATTCCCAAACTGGGAACTGGAATCACCTGATTTGAAAGTGGAATAACTTCTTAATCCCAACTCCAATGAGATTTATTCAACTTCCTGGTGATTCTCCAACACTTTATGTATCCAAATCAAGCTTCTTACAAAGTGATTCATCCTGGTTTGATTGGAACGACGGAGAAGCTGTCCTATTCCCAAACTGGGAAACTGGAATCACCTGATTTGAAAGTGGGATAACTTCTTCATCCCAACTCCTATGAGATTTATTCAACTTCCTGGTGATTCTCCAACACTTTATGTATCCAAATCAAGCTTCTTACAAAGTGATTCATCCTGGTTTGATTGGAACGACGGAGAAGCTGTCATATTCCCAAACTGGGAAAATGGAATCACCTGATTAGAAAGTGGGATAACTTCTTCATCCCAACTCCTATGAGATTTATTCAACTTCCTGGTGTTTCTCCACCATTTTATGTATCAAAATCAAGCTTCTTACAAAGTGATTCATCCTGGTTCGATTGGAACGACGGAGAACCTGTCCTATTCCCAAACTGGGAAACTGGAATCACCTGATTAGAAAGTGGGATAACTTCTTCATACCAACTCCTATGAGATTTATTCAACTTCCTGGTGTTTCTCCACCATTTTATGTATCAAAATCAAGCTTCTTACAAAGTGATTCATCCTGGTTTGATTGGAACGATGAAGAAGCTGTCCTATTCCCAAACTGGGAAACTGGAATCACCTGATTTGAAAGTGGGATAACTTCTTAATCCCAACTCCTATGAGATTTATTCAACTTCCTGGTGATTCTCCAACACTTTATGTATCCAAATCAAGCTTCTTACAAAGTGATTCATCCTGGTTTGATTGGAACGACGAAGAAGCTGTCCTATTCCAAACTGGGAAACGGAATCACCTGATTAGAAATGGGATAACTTCTCATCCCAACTCCTATGAGATTTTTTCAACTTCCGGTGTTTCTCCACCATTTTATGTATCAAATCAAGCTTCTTACAAAGTGATTCATCCTGGTTGATTGGAACGACGAAGAACCGTTCCTATTCCCAACTGGGAAACTGGAATCACCTGATTAGAAAGTAGGATAACTTCTTCATCCCAACTCCTATGAGATTTATTCAACTTCCTGGTGTTTCTCCACCATTTTATGTATCAAAATCAAGCTTCTTACAAAGTGATTCATAATGGTTTGATTGGAACGACGAAGAAGCTGTCCTATTCCCAAACTGGGAAACTGGAATCACCTGATTTGAAAGTGGGATAACTTCTTCATCCCAACTCCTATGAGATTTATTCAACTTCCTGGTGATTCTCCAACACTTTATGTATCCAAATCAAGCTTCTTACAAAGTGATTCATCCTGGTTTGATTGGAACGACGGATAAGCTGTCCTATTCCCAAACTGGGAAACTGGAATCACCTGATTAGAAAGTGGGATAACTTCTTCATCCCAACTCCTATGAGATTTATTCAACTTCCTGGTGTTTCTCCTCCACTTTTATGTATCAAAATCAAGCTTCTTACAAAGTGATTCATCCTGGTTTGATTGGAACGACGGAGAAGCTGTCCTATTCCCAAACTGGGAAACTGGAATCACCTGATTTGAAAGTGGGATAACTTCTTCATCCCAACTCCTATGAGATTTATTCAACTTCCTGGTGTTTCTCCCACAATTTATGTATCCAAATCAAGCTTCTTACAAAGTGATTCATCCTGGTTTGATTGGAACGACGAAGAACCTGTCCTATTCCCAAACTGGGAAACTGGAATCACCTGATTAGAGAGTGGGATAACTTCTTCATCCCAATCCTATGAGATTTATTCAACTTCCTGGTGTTTCCCACCATTTTATGTATCAAATCAAGCTTCTTACAAAGTGATTCATCCTGGTTTGATTGGATTGACGAAGAAGCTGTCCTATTCCCAAACTGGGAAACTGGAATCACCTGATTTGAAAGTGGGATAACTTCTTCATCCCAACTCCTATGAGATTTATTCAACTTCCTGGTGATTCTCCAACACTTTATGTATCAAATCAAGCTTCTTACAAAGTGATTCATCATGGTTTGATTGAACGACGAATAAGCTGCCTATTTCCCAAACTGGGAAACTGGAATCACCTGATTTGAAAGGGGGATAACTTCTTCATCCCACTCCTATTATCACTTTTAGTGATGTTTAGAGTGATCTGAGTATTTAGGAAAGATTAGAAGAGATTTAGAGAAGATTAAAGTATGAAATGAGATTAAGAGTCTAAAGAACTAAAGAGAGACTAAGAGAGACTTCATAACTTGCTTAATCTTATTAATGAGACTGAGTTACAAATATATAGTGTCGAGATTAGGGTTTTACAACACAAGAGGATAAGCTAAAGCATGTGGAGTCAAAGAGAGTGGAGCGCTTCTTTTGAATTGATCCAATGAGGTTCTTCACATGTGTAAGGCATCTAGTATCTTGGATAAGATCCCTTTTGCCTTTCCAGCTGTGCCAGACTGTCACGCCCAGCTTCTTCCTTTCCCTTAACGGTCACAACTCATCCTAAGCTTTGGGTAAAGCTTCTTCCCTTCAACCGAGTTACTCGGGTAAGTTTCTTTTACCTTTGGTCGAGTTTGGTCGATACAATGTGTACGGCCGGTACGGCCTGTACGGCCTGTACGGTCCATCCGTACCAAACTCTCCCAAACTCTCCATGCTCTCCATTCCTCAACTCTACACTTCCTTATCTCTTTATCCCTTCAACCCCTCATCTCTTCTTCTTATACTCAGCTCAATTCAACACTCCCCCTCAATCTTAGCTTTATGAAAGTCTAAGATTGGACAGCCATGAGATCTTCCTCATTAAAAACCTCACCAAGGAAACCCATTGGGACAAAACCTTGATGAGGGAAAAAGAGTAAAGACCTCACAGCCAAGGGGATCAGCTCCTTCTCTTCCCAAGATCAATGAGGCCCAACCTGATGTGAATGGACTCCATTGTCTTCTGTCTCGCAGCCTTGGTGAACACATCAGCTAACTGATCTTCACTCCTCGTATAGCAAGGTATCACTCCAAGCACAATCATCTGTCTCACCTTGTGGCAATCAACCTCAATGTGCTTGGTTCTCTCATGGAACACCGAGTTGGATGCAATGTGAATGGCAGCTTGATTGTCGCAATGCATTGTCATTGGAGTGGCTTGATCAATCTCCAAGTGCTTCAAGATGCCTTTGATCCACACCAACTCGTTTGTGAGCTTCAGCATAGCTCTATACTCAGCTTCTGCACTTGAACATGACACCACCTTCTGCTTCTTGCTCTTCCAAGTCACCAAGTTGCCTCCAATGAATGTGCAATAGCCTGTGGTTGATCTCCTGTCAGCTCTATCTCCTGCCCAATCAGCATCACAATAGCCCACCACTTCTGTGCTTCCATTGCACCCCATCCATACTCCTTGATCCGGCGAGCCATTCAGATACATCAACAGCTCTCCACCATGCGCCAGTGATGTTCCTTGGGAAGCTGCATGTGTTGGCTCACCTGATTCACAGCAAAACATATATCAGGCCTTGTAATGGTAAGGTAAATCAATTTGCCAACAAGTGTTCTATAGAGTTTAGGATCATGAAATGGCTTGCTGTCTTCAATCTCCCCCTCTCTTGGTACTTTGTAGCCATCCTCCATTGGCATCCTTGCTGTCTTGCCTCCATAAGCACCTGCACCTTTCAAAAGATCAAGTGTATACTTCCTTTGGGACATGAACAATCCTTCCTTAGATCTACAAATCTCAATTCCAAGGAAGTATTTCATTTCTCCCAAGTCTTTGATTTCAAACATAGACTTTAGGAATTCCTTGGTCGCTTTGATACCTTCCTTATCACTCCCAGTGATAATGATATCATCCACATACACAAGGAGAGCAACCATACCTGAGGGTGTAGTGAGTGTAAAGAGAGTGTGATCCAATTCTGACTTCTTGAAGCCTCGGCCATTCAGAGTTGTGCTCAACTTGTTATACCAAGCTCTTGGTGATTGCTTCAACCCATAAATGGCTTTCTTTAGCCTCAGTACATTCCCTCTCTTCACTAGATGTTCCAGACCTGGTGGAGGATACATATAGACTTCATCCTCAAGCTCTCCTTGTAGAAATGCATTCTTTACATCCATTTGCCACAATCCCCATCCTAGGTTCACAGCCAAGCTTAAAACAATCCTAATGGTGTGTAGCTTGGCTACTGGTGCAAATGTCTCAATGTAGTCCTCTCCATATGTCTGAGTGAACCCTCTTGCTACTAGTCTAGTCTTCTTCCTCTCAATCGACCCATCAGCCTTGTACTTGATTGTAAAGATCCATCTACTAGACACACAGCTTTCTTCCCTTTTGGTAGTTCACTCTCATACCATGTATCATTCTTTATCATAGCTCCTGCCTCAGCTCCTACTGATTCCTTCCATTCCTTATCCTCCATTGCCTCTTCATAGCTTCTTGGAATGTGATTTTCATCCAAGTTTACCATGAATGCACAATGTGCTTCTGGATATTGAGCAAAAGAACACACGGCCTGAGTAGGATGCTTCACAGCTTGGGCATTGTAGTACACTCTTGTGTTTACCCAACTGGAAGGATCCTTTCTCAGCCTTGTACTTCTTCTCAATACTGGCCCTTCTTGCGCCATCTCTTGTTCTTCTTCTTGTGGCTGTACACTTGTTTCAGACCTTTCTTCTCCTAGCTGACTTGCTTCAGCTCCTTCTTCCTTAGCTGACTCTCTTCAGCTCCTTCTTCTTGATCATTTGATTCCACAGCTTGATCATGAGAGCCAGAACTCTCTTCTCTACTTGTTTCTTCATGGTTTGGAGTTCTTGTTTCATTCCCCCCCTCATGCTCAAGGTTGGAAGTCTGATGATCCGGGACTGGGGTAGTGCTTCTCCCCCCTTGATGTCCTTGATTCATGTTGATTCCAAGGCCTTCTAGGATAATCCTCAAGGTTTCAGCTCTATCAGAGGTAAGATCCTTCAAGTCTTCTTGAATCTGTTCCTCATAATATCCTTTCTCTTCAACAAACTTCACTTCTCTAGATACTAACACTCTCCTTGTGTTAGGATCATAGCACTTGTATCCTTTCTGACTTGATGAGTATCCAATGAACATTGCCTTTGAACTCTTAGCTTCTAGCTTGTTTCTTATCTCTCCAGGCACCATCACAAAACACAAACACCCAAAGACCTTCATATGCTCGAGAGAAGGCTTGTACTGATTCAGTACCTCAAATGGTGATTGTCCTTGAAGGATCAGAGTTGGTGTCCTGTTGATGAGATAACATGCCGTAGCAACAGCATCACTCCAAAACTTCTTAGGCACATTGGATTGAAACATCATGGACCTGGCTACTTCCATCAAATGCCTGTTCTTCCTCTCAGCCACACCATTCTGTTGTGGTGTATAGGGACAGCTTGTCTGATGAAGGATTCCATGCTGAGCTAGGTGTAGCTTGAATGCTTGTCCCGTGTACTCTCCTCCATTATCTGACCTGAAAATCTTTATCTTGGCATTGTAATGGTTAGTCACATAGGATTGAAAATTTTTAAATGCATCAAGTACCCTATCTTTGGTTGGAATTAAGGTTAACCAGGTGTATTTGGATTTTTCATCAATGAAAGTTACATAATACTTATGATTTTCTCTAGATAGGCAGGGTGCAGTCAGTCCAACATCAGAATGAATAAGATCAAAACACTTTTCATAAACAGTAGTAGACTTGTTAAAGACAGTTCTACAATGCTTGCCTAAAATGCAAGCTTCACAATCATTATTCTCAAAGGAAACACCTGGCAACATCAGTTTTAAAGCCTTATTATGAGGGTGTCCTAATCTAGCATGCCACAATGCATTTTTACTTAAACTAGAACTAGAAACAGAAGTAAACGAGCAGCTATATCTAGAAACAGGAGTGAGATCTTCAAGTAAATATAGCTCTCCTTTAGTCACTCCCTTTCCAATCATCTTGCTGCTTTTAATATCCTGAAACTTCACATCATTAGGACTGAATATAACATTGCATTGCAAATCAGTAGCACATTTCTTAACAGATAACAAGTTTGATGTAAATTCAGGCATATAAAAAGCTTTAGTTTCCTTATCAAATAGTTTAAGACTTCCTATTCCTCTAATAGGAATCTTATCTCCATTAGCAATCAGTACATTTCCATTCATTGGCACAATGTTTTAATTAAGCTAGTGTCACTTATCATATGATGAGATGCACCTGAATCAATCACTAATGGCTTAATGTCATGAGAACTAGCAATATGCGCAAGGATACTAGATGGTTTGAATGCATGATCATTTCTAGCAAAGTTTGCAGTCCTAGATTGATTTACCATTTCTATCAAGCTCTCATGCATCCTATCAGTTCTAGTTAGATTCTCATAGTTCTCTACCACCCTAGCACCAAAGAATACCCAAAGATGTTACCATTCTCCTTGAACATCTTGATGAGAGCATCAAGGTCGGATCTCCTTAGATACTCTTGATCATTGTTCCCACGGTTGCTTGATGCTCCAGTGTAGGCTACAAGAGACTTTCCATCACCTGCCTCACGCCCATCTATCTCCTTTCCTTTGCTTGTACCAGCTCCACTTGTTCCATCCGAGACATTAGCCCTTGCCTCACGGTCCTTCATGAACTTAGCCGGCTTGAGGTGAGGATGGAGTATCCAGCATTGGCTCTTCTTGTGGCCATGCTTCTTGCAATGATCACAACTCCCATTGAACCTCCTCTCCTCAAACTTCCCATGCGCAGCCGCAGCCTTGTTTGCTTGTGGAGCTTCACTACCTTCCTCTTGAGTTGCTTGGCTTGCAAGGGACAGGTCTCCTTTCTTTGCAAACAACCCAATGGAGCCTTGCTCTTTCTGAATCCGCGCACACACATCCTCAAGATCAGGTAGAGTGTCTTCTCTAAGCAGGTGCTGGATGAGACCGTTGTAAGCCGGGTTCAGCGTGAGGAGTAGCCCAAAGACCTTGTCTTGCTCTCTCCTCTTGTTAAGCTCATCAGCATCCGTTGTGCTTGGCCTGAGCATCTCCATCTCGGACCAGAGACTCCTGAATCTCCCTAGATGCTTGGTGAACTCCATGTCTTCTTGTACAAGGTTGTTGATGGCTTGCTTCACTTCAAAACTCGGCTTAGGTTTGACGTGTTGCCGTACACCTTCTTCAAAGTATCCCACAGCTCCTTAGCAGACTCACAGTAGCTGTATGCATCCAGAATGGCCGGCTCAAGTGACGCATGAAGCACAGACATCACCAGCATGTCCTCTTGATGCCACTTCTCTTCCGCCTTGCTTGCAGCCTCACCATCATCCTCTCCTTGAGTGATGAGTTTTGGAGCTTCTCCGGGGGTGATGTGCTTCCACAACCCCTTGCTCCCAACCGTGGTTCTCACCATCCGAGACCACACCAAGTAGTTGGTTCCCTTGAAGACCACAGCTACCTTCATGTTCATGTTCATCCCACTCTCCATGTTGAATGATGAACTCTCTAAGCTTCAGAAACTTTATCTTGAGTTGAATGACTTGTAGAACCCTTCACAGCCTCGATCTTCAACCCACACAGCTTCAGATGATACACCACAATCAGTCTTGAACTTGAAACGTACCCAGAAACTCTCAAACACACAAGAACACAAGAGTTTCTTCAAAGCTTCAACCTTGAGGCTTCAAAGAATCTCACACGACCTCAGGCTCTCACGAACCTGGCTCTGATACCATATCACTTTTAGTGATGTTTAGAGTGATCTGAGTATTTAGGAAAGATTAGAAGAGATTTAGAGAAGATTAAAGTATGAAATGAGATTAAGAGTCTAAAGAACTAAAGAGAGACTAAGAGAGACTTCATAACTTGCTTAATCTTATTAATGAGACTGAGTTACAAATATATAGTGTCGAGATTAGGGTTTTACAACACAAGAGGATAAGCTAAAGCATGTGGAGTCAAAGAGAGTGGAGCGCTTCTTTTGAATTGATCCAATGAGGTTCTTCACATGTGTAAGGCATCTAGTATCTTGGATAAGATCCCTTTTGCCTTTCCAGCTGTGCCAGACTGTCACGCCCAGCTTCTTCCTTTCCCTTAACGGTCACAACTCATCCTAAGCTTTGGGTAAAGCTTCTTCCCTTCAACCGAGTTACTCGGGTAAGTTTCTTTTACCTTTGGTCGAGTTTGGTCGATACAATGTGTACGGCCTGTACGGTCCATCCGTACCAAACTCTCCCAAACTCTCCATGCTCTCCATTCCTCAACTCTACACTTCCTTATCTCTTATCCTTCAACCCCCCCCTCATCTCTTCTTCTTATACTCAGCTCAATTCAACACTAGAGATTTATTCAACTTCCTGGTGTTTCCCCAACACTTTATGTATCCAAATCAAGCTTCTTACAAAGTGATTCATCCTGGTTGATTGGAACGACGAAGAAGCTGTCCTATTCCCAACTGGAAACTGGAATCACCTGATTTGAAAGTGGAATAACTTCTTAATCCCAACTCCAATGAGAGTTATTCAACTTCCTGGTGATTCTCCACACTTTATGTATCCAAATCAAGCTTCTTACAAAGTGATTCATCCTGGTTTGATTGGAACGACGGAGAAGCTGTCCTATTCCCAAACTGGGAACTGGAATCACCTGATTAGAAAGTGGGATAACTTTTTCATCTCAACTCCTATGAGATTTTTTCAACTTCCTGGTGTTTCTCCACCATTTTATGTATCAAAATCAAGCTTCTTACAAAGTAATTCATCCTGGTTTGATTGGAACGACGAAGAACCTGTCCTATTCCCAAACTGGGAAACTGGAATCACCTGATTAGAAAGTGGGATAACTTCTTCATCCAAACTCCTATGAGATTTATTCAACTTCCTGGTGTTTCTCCACCATTTTATGTATCAAAATCAAGCTTCTTACAAAGTGATTCATAATGGTTTGATTGGAACGACGAAGAAGCTGTCCTATTCCCAAACTGGGAAACTGGAATCACCTGATTTGAAAGTGGGATAACTTCTTCATCCCAACTCCTATGAGATTTATTCACTCCTGGTGATTCTCCAACACTTTATGTCCAAATCAAGCTTCTTACAAAGTGATTCATCCTGGTTTGATTGGAACGACGGAGAAGCTGTCCTATTCCCAAACTGGAAACTGGAATCACCTGATTAGAAAGTGGGATAACTTCTTCATACCAACTCCTATGAGATTTATTCAACTTCCTGGTGTTTCTCCACCATTTTATGTATCAAAATCAAGCTTCTTACAAAGTGATTCATCCTGGTTGATTGGAACGACGGAGAGCTGTCCTATTCCCAACTGGGAAACTGGAATCACCTGATTTGAAAGTGGGATAACTTCTTCATCCCAACTCCTATGAGATTTATTCAACTTCCTGGTGTTTCTCCAACACTTTATGTATCCAAATCAAGCTTCTTACAAAGTGATTCATCCTGGTTTGATGGAACGACGAAGAACCTGTCCTATTCCCCAACTGGGAAACTGGAATCACCTGATAGAGAGTGGGATACTTCTTCATCCCAACTCCTATGAGATTTATTCAACTTCCTGGTGGTTCCCCACCATTTTATGTATCAAAATCAAGCTTCTTACAAAGTGATTCATCCTGGTTTGATTGGTGGAAGAAGCTGTCCTATTCCCAACTGGGAAACTGGAATCACCTGATTTGAAAGTGGATATGGTGTAGCCATGAGTAGAGACATTGGAGAGCTGAGTGAGTCTGATGAGGGAGAGCCAGACTTGAGAAGAGAAGAGCCAGACTTGAGCAGAGAAGAGCCAGACTTGAGAAGAGAAGAACCAGACTTGAGCAGAGAAGAACCAAATGAGCTAGCCAGCTTGTGGAGTGGACCAGTAACCAGATCAAGACTGAGAGCACAAGAGGAGAGGCTCCAGGAGATAGCCAAAACCGTGGGCCTTGGTTCAAGGAAGGAGATCAAGATAAACCAGCTTGTTGGTTTAATTTAATTACTTTGTAAGGGTTTGGTTATTGGGCTTTCATTTAATTTAAACCAAAGACAATTAGGATTAGAATTAGAATTAAACCACCTTGGTTTAGCATTAGGGTTTCGATTTTTACTTTAAGAACATGGGGGCTGCAGCTTTGTTTTCTCAACTTTCAATCTAAGAATTATTCAGTCAACTTTGTTGTCTTGTCTCTAGCTTTCTCTGTTCAGCTCTAGAACATTGATCTCACTTAAAGGAAGGAATTCCTGTGAATCCCATCTTAGACAATACAAGGTGATCTTGTGTCTTTGAGTAGCAAACCATCCTTGGCGCCAACCCCAGGCTCAGGGAGACGATCATAGTTCAAAGAGAGCTAGTAGCCTCTTAGAACACCCTCTATCCATCCACCTTCAAGTGATCCAGAGTTTAAGCCATACCCAGGCTGCACCAAGTGGTATCAGAGCCACTTGAAGGTTAGGGTTTGCAATTTGACTACTCAGATCATTCATTCCATCAAACACTTCTCTTATCTTTCTATCTGTTGTAAGCCAGCTGAGCCAACCCTGCAAATCAAAAAAAAAAAAAAGAAAAGAAAAGATCTCTGATCCAAATCAAAAAAAAAAATTATAGCTGAAGAGTAATCCAGCTAGCTGAGAGAAATCCAGCTCAGGGTGGTAAAGTCAGCTGGTGCCTAAATCTCTTAATACTTCCTATCTGATTCATTGGGGTTTTAGTTCTAGATCTTAAGTGTAGAACTTTGTTTTTCAACTGAACTTGTGGGAAGAGCTGAGACTTGGCGATTTGAAAACTTGAGTGAGAGAGAGATATAAGTTGTTCCTGGCTTTGTGTTTTCTCTAACTATTTCAGGAACAATGAGTGAAGAGAGGCGAGATGGAAAGCAACCTGAGAGTTCAGGAGAACCGGCTGTCCAGCAAATCAACCTCAACCAAGTTCAATTTGAGGCTATGATAGCTGAGATAACCAGAAGAATGCAAAATACTTACAACCGTGTTCAACAAGCTAATGAAACTTTACCTGGTGATAATGCAGGGCAAGAGAGGGACGCGGTTGCTGCTGGAGTTCAGAGAGCACGCATTGGACCTATAAGAGGGCAACGAGTTGAGCTTGGGGTCGTGGGATTTATGGAGAACATTATCAAGAAGATTCAGCTGATGAAAGTGATGATGGATCTCAGGCTAGTCATCATGGTAGAAATCACAACCGCAGGCGACCAGCTACTGATAACCTAGGCAATCTCAAGCTTAGAATCCCTCCATTCCATGGGAAGAATGATCCTGATGCTTACTTAGAGTGGGAGAAGAAGATTGAACTGGTTTTCAATTGCCAACAGTTCACTGAGGAGAGGAAAGTGAGACTAGCAGCTACTGAATTCTGTGGTTATGCTATTAGCTGGTGGGATCAGATTGCTACTACCAGGAGACGCAATGGAGAGCCTCAGGTAGCTTCATGGTTTGAGATGAAAACTGTGATGAAGAAGAGATTTGTTCCTAATCACTATGGAAGAGATCTACACCAGAAGTTGAGAAGGCTTTCTCAAGGATCTAAGAGTGTAGAGGACTATCACCAGGAGATGGAAACACTCATGTTGAAAGCTGACTTAGAAGAAAGTAGAAGCTACTATGGCTAGATTCCAAGGAGGTCTTAACAGAGATATACAAGATAGGTTGGAGCTACAAGAGTATGAGGACATGGATGAACTGCTACATAAGGCTATTTTGATTGAGCAGCAGAACAAGAGGAAGAGCTCTACCCCCGGTTTCATACACTCCTGCCTCAAAACCGGCCTACTCCAAGGAAGATAAGCCAGGGGATAAGTCCAAAGAAGGTTCTTCTTCAGTGGAGACCAAGAGAGATGACAAGGGTAAAGGAGTAGCCACACCTACTAAGACCAGGAACATTAAGTGTTTCAAGTGTCATGGCTTTGGTCACTATGCTAATGAGTGCACCAACAAGAAGGTGATGACTATCTTAGCCACGGGGAGGTGATATCTGAAGAGGAGGACGCCGGCCAAGAGTCTGATGAGGAAGGCGTGGAGTACCCTGTCCGTGGAGAGCTATTAGTCACCAGGAGACTTCTCAATGCTCAACCTAAAACCAAAGAAGATGAGCAAAGGGAAAACTTGTTCCACACCAGATGCTTGATTCAAGAAAAGGTTTGTAGCTTGATCATTGATGGAGGAAGTTGTACTAATGTAGCAAGTGCTGAGTTGGTGGAGAAGTTGGGTCTTCAAGTGTTCAAGCATCCTAAGCCATATCTGTTGCAATGGATCAATGATGAGGGAGGATTAAAGATCACCAAGCAAGTGAAGGTATTGCTATCAGTGGGAAAGTACCAGGATGAGATCACTTGTGATGTAGCACCCCTGGAAGCTAGCCACATCCTTCTTGGACGTCCATGGCAGTATGATAAGAGATCAGTACATGATGGCTTTACCAACAGATACACTTTTATCCATAAGGAGAAACAAGTTACCCTGGCGCCAATGACCCCTCAGGAGGTACACCAGGATCAGATGCATCTCAAAATGAAGAGAGGAGAGTCCAAGGCCGCCAGCAAGTCCTTGCTTCTTGAAGAGACCAGCCAGGTAAGTAAACTCAACCTCTTTGCTACTGCTAAAGATATCAAAACTGCTGTGATTGAACAATCAAATTTGATACTAGTAGTTTACAAAGAATTGTTGAGCTCTACTACTAACCCTGCTCCTGAGATTCCAGAGGAGATTGAGTGTCTTTTGCAGGAGTATAGAGATGTGTTCCCAGAGGACAATCCCATAGGTCTGCCGCCTATTAGGGGAATAGAGCACCAGATTGACTTTGTACCAGGAGCTACTTTACCAAACCGTCCAGCATACAGGACCAACCCTGTGGAGACTAAGGAGCTTCAGAAACAAGTCAATGAGCTAATGGAGAAGGGACATATCAGGGAGAGTATGAGTCCTTGTGCTGTACCTGTCCTCTTGGTGCCAAAAAAAGATGGAAGCTGGAGGATGTGTGTGGACTGCAGAGCCATCAACAACATAACAGTTAAGTACAGACATCCTATTCCTCGCTTAGATGATATGCTAGATGAGTTACATGGTTCATGTGTCTTTTCTAAATTGATTTAAAGAGTGGTTACCACCAGATTAGAATGAAAGAAGGAGATGAGTGGAAAACTGCCTTTAAAAACTAAGCTAGGATTGTATGAATGGCTTGTGATGCCTTTTGGGCTTACTAATGCACCTAGTACTTTCATGAGATTAATGAATCATGTCTTGAGAGCTTTGATAGGACGATTTGTAGTTGTTTACTTTGATGATATCCTGATTTACAGCAAGACTATGAAAGAACATGTTAATCACTTGAAGCAAGTTCTAGATGTGCTTAGAAAAGAAAATCTGTATGCTAACTATAAGAAGTGCTCTTTTGGCACAGATAACCTTGTCTTTTTAGGTTTTGTTGTGACTTCACAGGGCATACAGGTTGATGAGGAAAGGTGAAAGCTATCAGGGAGTGGCCGATTCCTAAATCTATTGGAGAGGTCAGAAGTTTTCATGGACTTGCTGGCTTCTACCGGAGGTTTGTGAGAGATTTCAGTACAGTTGCAGCAGACTGAAGTGTCATGGTTTCACTTGGGGACCACACAAGAAGAGGCATTTCAAATGCTAAAAGAGAAGTTAACAAGTGCTCCCTTACTTGCACTTCCTGACTTTTCTAAGACTTTTGAAATTGAATGTGATGCATCTGGTATTGGAATTGGAGCTGTGTTGATGCAGGATAAGAAACCCATAGCTTATTTCAGTGAGAAACTAGGAGGCGCCACCTTAAACTATCCTACCTATGACAAGGAGCTGTATGCCTTGGTGAGAGCTTTACAAGTGTGGCAACATTACTTGTGGCCTAAGGAGTTTGTGATCCATACAGATCATGAATCCCTTAAACATCTCAAAGGGCAACAGAAGCTGAACAAGAGACACGCCAGGTGGGTGGAGTTCATTGAGACCTTTCCTTATGTCATCCACTACAAGAAAGGTAAGGAGAATGTAGTGGCTGATGCACTCTCCAGAAGGTATACTCTTTTATCTTCAATGGAAACTAAACTCTTAGGATTTGAACATATCAAATCTTGCTATGCTAATGATCCTGAGTTTAAAGATGTGTTTAGTGAATCTGAGAAACATGCTAGTGGAAAATTCTATCAAGTAAAAGGATTTCTTTCTATGATAACCGCCTGTGTGTTCCTAGTGGTTCTTTGAGAGAATTGTATGTTAGGGAAGCTCACGCAGGAGGGCTGATGGGACACTTTGGGGTCGCCAAAACACTCTCCACCTTGCAGGAGCACTTCTACTGGCCGAGTATGAAGAAAGAAGTGGAGCGTGTGTGCTCAAGGTGTGTCGTGTGCAAGCAAGCCAAGTCTAAGGTCCAACCAACAGGTTTGTATACACCTCTCCCTATTCCTACTGCACCATGGATTGATATCTCTATGGACTTTGTCTTAGGATTGCCTAGAACTAGGAAAGGAAGAGATAGCATCTTTGTGGTTGTTGATAGATTTTCTAAGATGGCTCACTTCATACCTTGTCATAAAACTGATGATGCATCTTTGGTAGCTGATCTATTCTTTAGAGAAGTTGTTAGATTGCATGGTATGCCTAGGACTATAGTTTCTGATAGAGATACTAAGTTCCTTAGCTATTTCTGGAAAACTCTGTGGGGAAAGTTGGGAACTAAGCTATTGTTTTCAACTACTTGTCATCCCCAAACTGATGGTCAAACTGAATCAGTCAATAGGACATTGTCTACTCTTTTGCGTGCCATCATTAAGAGTAACATTAGGACATGGGAGGATTGTTTACCACATGTAGAGTTTGCATATAACAGAGCAGTGCATTCAGCTACTAAACTCTCACCTTTTCAAGTTGTTTATGGTTTAACCCATTGTCTCCTCTTGATTTATTTGCTTTACCTTTAAAAGAACAAACTAACCTTGATGGCAAGCAAAAGGCCGAGTTTGTTTTGTCTTTGCATGAACAGGTCAGGAAGAACATTGAGGAGAGGACCAAGATGTATGAGAGGCAGAAGAACAAGGGGCGCAAGGAGCTAGTACTTGAACCGGGTGATCTTGTGTGGATTCACATGAGAAAAGAGAGGTTTCCTGTTGAGAGGAAATCAAAGTTGCTACCAAGGAAAGATGGACCTTTCAAGTGCTGAAGAGAATCAACAACAATGCCTACCAGATTGATCTTGAAGGGAAATACACAATCAGTTCTACTTTCAATGTTTCTGACTTGGATCCTTTTATTGCAGATGATTTGGATTTGAGGTCAAATCCTTTTAAAGGAGGAGGGGATGGTGTAGCCATGAGTAGAGACATTGGAGAGCTGAGTGAGTCTGATGAGGGAGAGCCAGACTTGAGAAAGAAGAGCCAGACTTGAGAGAGAAGAGCCAGACTTGAGAAAGAGAACCAGACTTGAGCAGAGAAGAACCAAATGAGCTAGCCAGCTTGTGGAGTGGACCAGTAACCAGATCAAGACTGAGAGCACAAGAGGAGAGGCTCCAGGAGATAGCCAAAACGTGGCCTTGGTTCAAGGCAAGGAGATCAAGATAAACCAGCTTGTTGGTTTAATTTAATTACTTTGTAAGGGTTTGGTTATTGGGCTTTCATTTAATTTAAACCAAAGACAATTAGGATTAGAATTAGAATTAAACCACCTTGGTTTAGCATTAGGGTTTTCGATTTTACTTTAAGAACATGGGGGCTGCAGCTTTGTTTTCTCAACTTTCAATCTAAGAATTATTCAGTCAACTTTGTTGTCTTGTCTCTAGCTTTCTCTGTTCAGCTCTAGAACATTGATCTCACTTAAAGGAAGGAATTCCTGTGAATCCCATCTTAGACAATACAAGGTGATCTTGTGTCTTTGAGTAGCAACCATCCTTGGCGCCAACCAACAGGCTCAGGGAGACGTCATAGTTCAAAGGAGAGCTAGTAGCCTCTTAGAACACCCTCTATCCATCCACCTTCAAGTGATCCAGAGTTTAAGCCATACCCAGGCTGCACCAAGTGGGATAACTTCTTCATCCAACTCCTATGAGATTTATTCAACTTCCTGTTGATTCTCAACACTTTTATGTATCAAAATCAAGCTTCTTACAAAGTGATTCATCATGGTTGATTGGAACGACGAAGAAGCTGTCCTATTCCCAAACTGGGAACTGGAATCATCCTGATTGAAAGTGGGATAACTTCTTCATCCAACTCCTATGAGATTTATTCAACTTCCTGTGTTTCCCCAACACTTTATGTATCCAAATCAAGCTTCTTACAAAGTGATTCATCCTGGTTTGATTGGAACGACAGAAGCTGTCCTATTCCCAAACTGGGAAACTGGAATAACCTGATTGAAAGTGGAATAACTTCTTAATCCCAACTCCAATGAGATTATTCAACTTCCTGGTGATTCTCCAACACTTTATGTATCCAATCAAGCTTCTTACAATGATTCATCCTGGTTTGATTGGAACGACGGAGAAGCTGTCCTATTCCCAAACTGGGAAACTGGAATCACCTGATTAGAAAGTGGGATAACTTCTTCATCTCAACTCCTATGAGATTTTTTTCAACTTCCTGGGTGTTCTCCACCATTTATGTATCAAATCAAGCTTCTTACAAAGTGATTCATCCTGGTTTTGATTGGAACGACGAAGAACCTGTCCTATTCCCAAACTGGGAAACTGGAATCACCTGATTAGAAAGTGGGATAACTTCTTCATCCCAACTCCTATGAGATTTATTCAACTTCCTGGTGTTTCTCCCCCATTTTATGTATCAAAATCAAGCTTCTTACAAAGTGATTCATCCTGGTTTGATTGGAACGACGAAGAAGCTGTCCTATTCCCAAACTGGAAACTGGAATCACCTGATTTGAAAGTGGGATAACTTCTTCATCCCAACTCCTATGAGATTTATTCAACTTCCTGGTGATTCTCCAACACTTTATGTATCCAAATCAAGCTTACAACAGTGATTCATCCTGGTTTGATTGGAACGACGAGAAGCTGTCCTATTCCCAACTGGGAAACTGGAATCACCTGATTAGAAAGTGGGATAACTTCTTCATCCACAACTCCTATGAGATTTATTCAACTTCCTGGTGTTTCTCTCCACCACTTTATGTATCAAAATCAAGCTTCTTACAAAGTGATTCATCCTGGTTTGATTGGAACGACGAAGAACTGTTCTATTCCCAAACTGGGAAACTGGAATCACCTGATTAGAAAGTGGGATAACTTCTTCATCCCACTCCTATGAGATTTATTCAACTTCCTGGTGATTCTCCCACCACTTTATGTATCAAAATCAAGCTTCTTACAAGTGATTCATCCTGGTTTGATTGGAACCGAGAAGCTGTCCTATTCCCAATCAACTGGGAAACTGGAATCACCTGATTTGAAAGTGGGATAACTTCTTCATCCCAACTCCTATGAGATTTATTCAACTTCCTGGTGTTTCCCCAACACTTTATGTATCCAAATCAAGCTTCTTACAAAGTGATTCATCCTGGTTTGATTGGAACGACGAAGAAGCTGTCCTATTCCCAAACTGGAAACTGGAATCACCTGATTTGAAAGTGGGATAACTTCTTCATCCCAACTCCTATGAGATTTATTCAACTTCCTGGTGATTCTCCACACTTTATGTATCCAAATCAAGCTTCTTACAAAGTGATTCATCCTGGTTTGATTGGAACGACGAAGAAGCTGTCCTATTCCCAAACTGGGAAACTGGAATCACCTGATTAGAAAGTGGGATAACTTCTTCATCCCAACTCCTATGAGATTTATTCAACTTCCTGGTGATTCTCCACCACTTTATGTATCCAAATCAAGCTTCTTACAAAGTGATTCATCCTGGTTTGATTGGAACGACGAAGAAGCTGTCCTATTCCCAAACTGGGAAACTGGAATCACCTGATTTGAAAGTGGGATAACTTCTTCATCCCAACTCCTATGAGATTTATTCAACTTCCTGGTGATTCTCCACCACTTTATGTATCCAAATCAAGCTTCTTACAAAGTGATTCATCCTGGTTTGATTGGAACGACGAAGACCTGTCCTATTCCCAAACTGGGAAACTGGAATCACCTGATTAGAAAGTGGGATAACTTCTTCATCCCAACTCCTATGAGATTTATTCAACTTCCTGGTGTTTCTCCACCATTTATGTATCAAATCAAGCTTCTTACAAAGTGATTCATCCTGGTTTTATTGGAACGACGAAGAAGCTGTCCTATTCCCAAACTGGGAAACTGGAATCACCTGATTTGAAAGTGGAATAACTTCTTCATCCCAACTCCTATGAGATTTATTCAACTTCCTGGTGATTCTCCAACACTTTATGTATCCAAATCAAGCTTCTTACAAAGTGATTCATCCTGGTTTGATTGGAACGACGAAGAAGCTGTCCTATTCCCAAACTGGAAACTGGAATCACCTGATTAGAAAGTGGGATAACTTCTTCATCCCAACTCCTATGAGATTTATTCAACTTCCTGGTGTTTCTCCACCATTTTATGTATCCAAATCAAGCTTCTTACAAAGTGATTCATCCTGGTTTGATTGGAACGACGAAGAAGCTGTCCTATTCCCAAACTGGGAAACTGGAATCACCTGATTTGAAAGTGGGATAACTTCTTCATCCCAACTCCTATGAGATTATTCAACTTCCTGGTGATTCTCCAACACTTTATGTATCCAAATCAAGCTTCTTACAAAGTGATTCATCCTGGTTTGATTGGAACGACGAAGAAGCTGTCCTATTCCCAAACTGGGAAACTGGAATCACCTGATTAGAAAGTGGGATAACTTCTTCATCCCAACTCCTATGAGATTTATTCAACTTCCTGGTGTTTCTCCCCACCATTTATGTATCCAAATCAAGCTTCTTACAAAGTGATTCATCCTGGTTTGATTGGAACGACGAAGAAGCTGTCCTATTCCCAAACTGGGAAACTGGAATCACCTGATTGAAAGTGGGATAACTTCTTCATCCAACTCCTATGAGATTTATTCAACTTCCTGGTGATTCTCCACACTTTATGTATCAAAATCAAGCTTCTTACAAAGTGATTCATCCTGGTTTGATTGGAACGACGAAGAAGCTGTCCTATTCCCAAACTGGGAAACTGGAATCACCTGATTTGAAAGTGGGATAACTTCTTCATCCCAACTCCTATGAGATTTATTCAACTTCCTGGTGATTCTCCAACACTTTATGTATCCAAATCAAGCTTCTTACAAAGTGATTCATCCTGGTTTGATTGGAACGACGAAGAAGCTGTCCTATTCCCAAACTGGGAAACTGGAATCACCTGATTAGAAAGTGGGATAACTTCTTCATCCCAACTCCTATGAGATTTATTCAACTTCCTGGTGTTCTCCACCACTTTTATGTATCCAATCAAGCTTCTTACAAAGTGATTCATCCTGGTTTGATTGGAACGACGAAGAAGCTGTCCTATTCCCAAACTGGGAAACTGGAATCACCTGATTTGAAAGTGGGATAACTTCTTCATCCCAACTCCTATGAGATTTATTCAACTTCCTGGTGTTTCTCCAACACTTTATGTATCCAAATCAAGCTTCTTACAAAGTGATTCATCCTGGTTTGATTGGAACGACGAAGAAGCTGTCCTATTCCCAAACTGGGAAACTGGAATCACCTGATTAGAAAGTGGGATAACTTCTTCATCCCAACTCCTATGAGATTTATTCAACTTCCTGGTGTTTCCCCACCTTTATGTATCCAAATCAAGCTTCTTACAAAGTGATTCATCCTGGTTTGATTGGAACGACGAAGAAGCTGTCCTATTCTATTCCCAAACTGGGAAACTGGAATCACCTGATTTGAAAGTGGGATAACTTCTTCATCCCAACTCCTATGAGATTTATTCAACTTCCTGGTGATTCTCCAACACTTTATGTATCCAAATCAAGCTTCTTACAAAGTGATTCATCCTGGTTTGATTGGAACGACGAAGAAGCTGTCCTATTCCCAAACTGGGAAACTGGAATCACCTGATTTGAAAGTGGGATAACTTCTTCATCCCAACTCCTATGAGATTTATTCAACTTCCTGGTGATCCCCAACACTTTATGTATCCAAATCAAGCTTCTTACAAAGTGATTCATCCTGGTTTGATTGGAACGACGAAGAAGCTGTCCTATTCCCAAACTGGGAAACTGGAATCACCTGATTTGAAAGTGGGATAACTTCTTATCCCAACTCCTATGAGATTTATTCAACTTCCTGGTGATTCTCCAACACTTTATGTATCCAAATCAAGCTTCTTACAAAGTGATTCATCCTGGTTTGATTGGAACGACGAAGAAGCTGTCCTATTCCCAAACTGGGAAACTGGAATCACCTGATTAGAAAGTGGGATAACTTCTTCATCCCAACTCCTATGAGATTTTTTCAACTTCCTGGTGTTCTCCACCATTTTATGTATCCAAATCAAGCTTCTTACAAAGTGATTCATCCTGGTTTGATTGGAACGACGAAGAAGCTGTCCTATTCCAAACTGGGAAACTGGAATCACCTGATTAGAAAGTGGGATAACTTCTTCATCCCAACTCCTATGAGATTTATTCAACTTCCTGGTGATTTCTCCACCACTTTATGTATCAAATCAAGCTTCTTACAAAGTGATTCATCCTGGTTTGATTGGAACGACGAAGAAGCTGTCCTATTCCCAAACTGGGAAACTGGAATCACCTGATTTGAAAGTGGGATAACTTCTTCATCCCAACTCCTATGAGATTTATTCAACTTCCTGGTGATTCTCCAACACTTTATGTATCCAAATCAAGCTTCTTACAAAGTGATTCATCCTGGTTTGATTGGAACGACGAAGAAGCTGTCCTATTCCCAAACTGGGAAACTGGAATCACCTGATTAGAAAGTGGGATAACTTCTTCATCCCAACTCCTATGAGATTTATTCAACTTCCTGGTGATTCTCCACCATTTATGTATCCAAATCAAGCTTCTTACAAAGTGATTCATCCTGGTTTGATTGGAACGACGAAGAAGCTGTCCTATTCCCAAACTGGGAAACTGGAATCACCTGATTAGAAAGTGGGATAACTTCTTCATCCCAACTCCTATGAGATTTATTCAACTTCCTGGTGTTTCTCCACCACTTTATGTATCCAAATCAAGCTTCTTACAAAGTGATTCATCCTGGTTTGATTGGAACGACGAAGAAGCTGTCCTATTCCCAAACTGGAAACTGGAATCACCTGATTAGAAAGTGGGATAACTTCTTCATCCCAACTCCTATGAGATTTATTCAACTTCCTGGTGATTCTCCACCATTTTATGTATCCAAATCAAGCTTCTTACAAAGTGATTCATCCTGGTTTGATTGGAACGACGAAGAAGCTGTCCTATTCCCAAACTGGGAAACTGGAATCACCTGATTTGAAAGTGGGATAACTTCTTCATCCCAACTCCTATGAGATTTATTCAACTTCCTGGTGATTCTCCAACACTTTATGTATCCAAATCAAGCTTCTTACAAAGTGATTCATCCTGGTTTGATTGGAACGACGACGAGAAGCTGTCCTATTCCCAAACTGGGAAACTGGAATCACCTGATTAGAAAGTGGGATAACTTCTTCATCCCAACTCCTATGAGATTTATTCAACTTCCTGGTGATTCTCTAACACTTTATGTATCCAAATCAAGCTTCTTACAAAGTGATTCATCCTGGTTTGATTGGAACGACGAAGAAGCTGTCCTATTCCCAAACTGGGAACTGGAATCACCTGATTAGAAAGTGGGATAACTTCTTCATCCCAACTCCTATGAGATTTATTCAACTTCCTGGTGATTTCTCCACCATTTATGTATCAAATCAAGCTTCTTACAAAGTGATTCATCCTGGTTGATTGGAACGACGAAGAAGCTGTCCTATTCCCAAACTGGGAAACTGGAATCACCTGATTAAAAGTGGGATAACTTCTTCATCCCAACTCCTATGAGATTTATTCAACTTCCTGGTGATTCTCCACACACTTTATGTATCCAAATCAAGCTTCTTACAAAGTGATTCATCCTTTGATTGGAACGACGTAGAAGCTGTCCTATTCCCAAACTGGGAAACTGGAATCACCTGATTTGAAAGTGGGATAACTTCTTCATCCCAACTCCTATGAGATTTATTCAACTTCCTGGTGATTCTCCAACACTTTATGTATCCAAATCAAGCTCCTCACAAAGTGATTCATCCTGGTTTGATTGGAACGACGAAGAAGCTGTCCTATTCCCAAACTGGGAAACTGGAATCACCTATGATTAGAAAGTGGGATAACTCTTCTTCATCCCAACTCCTATGAGATTTATTCAACTTCCTGGTTTCTCCACCACTTTATGTATCCAAATCAAGCTTCTTACAAAGTGATTCATCCTGGTTTGATTGGAACGACGAAGAAGCTGTCCTATTCCCAAACTGGGAAACTGGAATCACCTGATTTGAAAGTGGGATAACTTCTTCATCCCAACTCCTATGAGATTTATTCAACTTCCTGGTGTTTCTCCACACTTTATGTATCCAAATCAAGCTTCTTACAAAGTGATTCATCCTGGTTTGATTGGAACGACGAAGAAGCTGTCCTATTCCCAAACTGGGAAACTGGAATCACCTGATTAGAAAGTGGGATAACTTCTTCATCCCAACTCCTATGAGATTTATTCAACTTCCTGGTGTTTCTCCACCATTTTATGTATCAAATCAAGCTTCTTACAAAGTGATTCATCCTGGTTTGATTGGAACGACGAAGAAGCTGTCCTATTCCCAAACTGGGAAACTGGAATCACCTGATTTGAAAGTGGGATAACTTCTTCATCCCAACTCCTATGAGATTTATTCAACTTCCTGGTGATTCTCCAACACTTTATGTATCCAAATCAAGCTTCTTACAAAGTGATTCATCCTGGTTTGATTGGAACGACGAAGAAGCTGTCCTATTCCCAAACTGGGAAACTGGAATCACCTGATTTGAAAGTGGGATAACTTCTTCATCCCAACTCCTATGAGATTTATTCAACTTCCTGGTGATTCTCCCACACTTTATGTATCCAAATCAAGCTTCTTACAAAGTGATTCATCCTGGTTTGATTGGAACGACGAAGAAGCTGTCCTATTCCCAAACTGGGAAACTGGAATCACCTGATTGAAAGTGGGATAACTTCTTCATCCCAACTCCTATGAGATTTATTCAACTTCCTGGTGATTCTCCACACTTTATGTATCCAAATCAAGCTTCTTACAAAGTGATTCATCCTGGTTTGATTGGAACGACGAAGAAGCTGTCCTATTCCCAAACTGGGAAACTGGAATCACCTGATTAGAAAGTGGGATAACTTCTTCATCCCAACTCCTATGAGATTTATTCAACTTCCTGGTGTTTCTCCACCACTTTATGTATCCAAATCAAGCTTCTTACAAAGTGATTCATCCTGGTTTGATTGGAACGACGAAGAAGCTGTCCTATTCCAAACTGGGAAACTGGAATCACCTGATTAGAAAGTGGGATAACTTCTTCATCCCAACTCCTATGAGATTTATTCAACTTCCTGTGTTATTCTCCACCATTTTATGTATCCAAATCAAGCTTCTTACAAAGTGATTCATCCTGGTTTGATTGGAACGACGAAGAAGCTGTCCTATTCCCAAACTGGGAAACTGGAATCACCTGATTTGAAAGTGGGATAACTTCTCATCCCAACTCCTATGAGATTTATTCAACTTCCTGGTGATTCTCCAACACTTTATGTATCCAAATCAAGCTTCTTACAAAGTGATTCATCCTGGTTTGATTGGAACGACGAAGAAGCTGTCCTATTCCCAAACTGGGAAACTGGAATCACCTGATTAGAAAGTGGGATAACTTCTTCATCCCAACTCCTATGAGATTTATTCAACTTCCTGGTGTTTCTCCACCATTTTATGTATCAAAATCAAGCTTCTTACAAAGTGATTCATCCTGGTTTGATTGGAACGACGAAGAAGCTGTCCTATTCCCAAACTGGGAAACTGGAATCACCTGATTAGAAAGTGGGATAACTTCTTCATCCCAACTCCTATGAGATTTATTCAACTTCCTGTGTTCTTCTCCACCATTTTATGTATCCAAATCAAGCTTCTTACAAAGTGATTCATCCTGGTTTGATTGGAACGACGAAGAAGCTGTCCTATTCCCAAACTGGGAAACTGGAATCACCTGATTAGAAAGTGGGATAACTTCTTCATCCCAACTCCTATGAGATTTATTCAACTTCCTGGTGTTCTCTCCACCATTTTATGTATCAAATCAAGCTTCTTACAGTGATTCATCCTGGTTTGATTGGAACGACGAAGAAGCTGTCCTATTCCCAACTGGGAAACTGGAATCACCTGATTTGAAAGTGGGATAACTTCTTCATCCCAACTCCTATGAGATTTATTCAACTTCCTGGTGATTCTCCAACACTTTATGTATCCAAATCAAGCTTCTTACAAAGTGATTCATCCTGGTTTGATTGGAACGACGAAGAAGCTGTCCTATTCCCAAACTGGGAAACTGGAATCACCTGATTAGAAAGTGGGATAACTTCTTCATCCAACTCCTATGAGATTTATTCAACTTCCTGGTGTTTCTCCAACATTTTATGTATCCAAATCAAGCTTCTTACAAAGTGATTCATCCTGGTTTGATTGGAACGACGAAGAAGCTGTCCTATTCCCAAACTGGGAAACTGGAATCACCTGATTAGAAAGTGGGATAACTTCTTCATCCCAACTCCTATGAGATTTATTCAACTTCCTGGTGTTTCTCCACCACTTTATGTATCCAAATCAAGCTTCTTACAAAGTGATTCATCCTGGTTTGATTGGAACGACGAAGAAGCTGTCCTATTCCCAAACTGGAAACTGGAATCACCTGATTTAAAGTGGGATAACTTCTTCATCCCAACTCCTATGAGATTTATTCAACTTCCTGGTGATTCTCCAACACTTTATGTATCCAAATCAAGCTTCTTACAAAGTGATTCATCCTGGTTTGATTGGAACGACGAAGAAGCTGTCCTATTCCCAAACTGGGAAACTGGAATCACCTGATTAGAAAGTGGGATAACTTCTTCATCCAACTCCTATGAGATTTATTCAACTTCCTGGTGTTTCTCCACCATTTTATGTATCCAAATCAAGCTTCTTACAAAGTGATTCATCCTGGTTTGATTGGAACGACGAAGAAGCTGTCCTATTCCCAAACTCCCAAACTGGAAACTGGAATCACCTGATTTGAAAGTGGGATAACTTCTTCATCCCAACTCCTATGAGATTTATTCAACTTCCTGGTGTTTCTCCACCTTTTATGTATCCAAATCAAGCTTCTTACAAAGTGATTCATCCTGGTTTGATTGGAACGACGAAGAAGCTGTCCTATTCCCAAACTGGGAAACTGGAATATCACCTGATTTGAAAGTGGGATAACTTCTTCAATCCCAACTCCTATGAGATTTATTCAACTTCCTGGTGATTCTCCACACTTTATGTATCCAAATCAAGCTTCTTACAAAGTGATTCATCCTGGTTTGATTGGAACGACGAAGAAGCTGTCCTATTCCCAACTGGAAACTGGAATCACCTGTAGAAGTGGGATAACTTCTTCATCCCAACTCCTATGAGATTTTATTCAACTTCCTGGTGTTTCTCCACCATTTTATGTATCCAATCCTCTTACAAAGTGATTCATCCTGTTTTATTGGAACGACGAAGAACCTGTCGTATTCCCAAACTGGGAAACTGGAATCACCTGATTTGAAAGTGGGATAACTTCTTCATCCCAACTCCTATGAGATTTATTCAACTTCCTGGTGTTTTCTCCAACACATTTATGTATCCAAATCAAGCTTCTTACAAAGTGATTCATCCTGTTGATTGGAACGACGGAGAAGCTGTCCTATTCCCAAACTGGGAAACTGGAAATCACCTGATTAAAAGTGGGATAACTTCTTCATACCAACTCCTATGAGATTTATTTCAACTTCCTGGTGTTTCTCCACCATTTTATGTTCCAAATCAAGCTTTTACAAAGTGTTCCACCTGGTTTGATTGGAACGACGAAGAAGCTTTCCTATTCCCAAACTGGGAAACTGGAATCACCTGATTAGAAAGTGGGATAACTTCTTCATCCCAACTCCTATGAATTGATTCAACTTCCTGGTGTTTCTCTCCACCATTTTGCTGTATCAAATCAAGCTTCTTACAAAGTGATTCATAATGGTTTTGATTGGAACGACGAGAAGCTGTCCTATTCCCAACTGGGAAACTGGAATCACTTGATTAGAAAGTGGGATAACTTCTTCTGGACCAACCCTATGAGATTTTTCAACTCTTCCTGGTGATTCTCCCACACTTTATGTATCCAAATCAAGCTTCTTACAAAGTGATTCATCCTGGTTTGATTGGAACGACGGAGAAGCTGTCCTATTCCCAAACTGGGAAACTGGAATCACCTGATTAGAAAGTGGGATAACTTCTTCATACCAACTCCTATGAGATTTATTCAACTTCCTTGTGATTCTACCACATCTATCCCATTTTATTATCAAAATCAAGCTTCTTACAAAGTGATTATTCATCCTGGTTTGATTTTGGAACGACGGAGAAGCTGTCCTATTCCCAAACTTGGAAAACTGGAATCACCTGATTTGAAAGTGGGATAACTTCTTCATTCATCCCAGACTCCTATGGATTTATTCAACTTCTGGTGTTTTCTCCAACACTTTAGTATCCAAATCAAGCTTCTTACAAAGTGATTCATCCTGGTTTGATTGGGAAACGAAGAAAACCTGCCTATTCCCAAACTATGGAAACTGAAATCAACCTGATTAGAGAGTGGGATAACTTCTTCATCCCGCAACTCCTATGAGATTTAATTCAACTTCCTCTTGTGTTTCCCCACCATTTTATGTATCAAAAATCAAGCTTCTTACAAAGTGATTCATACATCCTGGTTTGATTGGACTGTGACAAGAAGCTGTCATATTCCAAACTGGGAACTGAATCACTGATTTAAAGTGGGATACCACTTCTTCATCCCAACCATCCCATGAGATTTATTCAACTTCCTGGTGATTCTCCAACAATTTATGTATCAAAATCAGCTTCTTACAAAGTGATTCATCATGGTTTGATTGGAACGAACGAAGAAGCTGTCCTATTCCCAAACTGGGAAACGGAATCCCCTGATTTGAAAGAGGGATACTTCTTCTTCTCCCAAACTCCTATGAGATTTATTCACTTCCTGGTGTTCTCCCCAACTTCCTGCGATCCATTTTACATAAACGATTACTATTTTGATACATACAAAATTTGGACAATTTGATATTTTAATAAGATTTGAGCGTTGTACACAGAATATGATTAAAACTTACTTTTATTTATCTTTGAGTTGTGATACAATCTTTG
>NW_026014330.1:0-55740 GCF_020379485.1 Brassica napus | reverse complement strand
GCCGATCGACATCCAGACTTGACCAATGATCGACACAACTCACCCAGCGTCGATCGATGACCACCTCTGTCCTGCAGAGTGCAGTTACCAAATATAGATGTAGCACGCCTGAATGCACTCAGAAACCCATCTCAACATTCAGAACATATTGCATACCACTTCGATCAACATCCATATGATGCACCAGAGCATATGAAAGTTGAACAGACTTTTGAAAGGAGAACCTTGAGGAGAAGAAAGGAAACGGTTCCTAAGCATCTCAAGAGGGAGTCAATGAGAAGGAGATGGATAGCTTCACTAAGAGAGTTCTCGGGATTCCCTTGGACATGTCGTTTGAGGAGGCTTACTTTACCCACAAGTTGTAGATTTTCTTCGGAGAGACCAAGGAAACTAAGCAGGACATACATAGGATCTTCAATCAGATCAGAGAGAAGATGAAGCAGAGGATTACACTGAAGAATAAGAGTGATCCTGAAAAATTTGCAGTGCCATGTTTGTTGAAGGGCATTGAGTTTCTATGTGTCAATTCATCAGTCAGCATATTACCCAAGGCGATAGCAGACTATCTAGGTCTGAAGATCGAATCTTCAGAGGATTCATTCACTTTTGTGGATTATTATACGAGGAACTCTTGAGGAATCATCAGAAACCTTGAGGTGCAAATTGGTAATGCACTAGTTCCAGTTGACTTCCATGTCTTCGAAAACAAGCAGAACATGAGTCCTTCTCTACTACTTGGGAGAGCCTTCATTGCTACTGTAGGAGCAGTTTGCAACATGCCGACCAATCAGTTATGTCTAACACTGATAAATTCGGATGTCTACTATGGTCCAGTCAGAATTGTCAAGCCACATATATCCAACACTGGATTTGATTCAGGATTCATAGCAGCTTGCTACTGCGATTTTGAGGATGAATACGAGACAGAGTATTCATGATCAATCGATAGCAGGACTCCGCCATCGATGGACAGTGACATTCATCCATCGATCGACAACCATCCCGGAGCATTTATCGATAGTAGTCCTGCGAATGAGACTTTCGCCTTACCAGAACACTAATATCTGCACTTTGTCGTATCTACCCAGCCTCAGACATCGATTGATTACCATCATGGTGACACGATCAGCAGACAAGACGACTATTCTATTGGCAATTGGGCAGACGAGAGACATCATGAGAGCTTTGCAGTATACACTGCATTACCTGAGATGCAATCTGATGAATATGACGACGACTACCACAGAGAGAAGAACATTGAGTACCGTGGTCTTGCCATGGATGACAGAGGTGTAATACCCCGTCTTAAAAAAAAAAAAAAAAAAAAACCTGATTTCGTTTTTATGGAATTTCTCGGGGAAGCCGAAGTCTAGGGAAATTTTTATCCTCAAAGTTAAGGTTAGTCTGGAGTCTATTAAAAATATTTAGCTCATAAGAACAGGGGCGGAAAATATTCGGGATTGATCGCTGGACGAAAATTCACCAGAAGGGCCGAAATCGCGCAAATCGACCGAGAAGCTCGAGGTGGCTTGATCTAAGGGATCAGGACGTGGTGTCAACCATTTAACCTGATGAGTGTCAACACAAGAAGGAGGTGTAGACGTGCATGAAGCAGTTCCATGCAGCTTGACACACAGAAGCACGTGGTGTCGCAGTACCTGCGATCTGCCCATGCGAACCGACATGCAGAGGCCCGTGTGTCGCGATGCATGAACACCAAACATGCTGAAGGGCAAGTGGACATGGAGGTGTCTTCTGGCATGGCTAGAGAGCATGAAACATGGCATGTGGACGCCCATGTGTCGCCACGCATGCGACCGGAAGCATGCAGGATGACACACATGCGATCGGGTGGCTCATTCTTATTGGCCGGCAACTTCTATATATACCCAGCTACCTTGGTTCATTTTTGCTCATTCAGACACACCAAGGACACTAAAAAACGTGGCTTAGAGAGAGAGAGAAAGGATTGAGATGCTTTAGAAGTATAGACATTTTCGAAGACCGATAAACTGCCGGGAAGTTCCGAAAGACTGTCCAGAAGAGAAAGAAGGTTCTTTCCAAGTTCTGATCTGTCCAGACCAGTTCATTCAAGACATTGAGGTTGGGTTTTGGGGATTAACATCACGGTACCAAGACAAAGATTTGGAGGGAATAAAAAAGGTTAGGTCAACATCCGGAATCAGAAAGTCAAACCACATCGGCTAATCACTGTGAGTCACAGTTAATTGATTGTTAATGAATTTTTAATGCAGGTTCCTGACATCGGAGACGGCTTCCGAGCTAGGATAGCCGGACTGGTCTAGGTGTCAGTTTGTGGATCTGAGGCTTGAGACGATGTCTTGGCTAAGTGGATAGCAAGACTAGTCTAAGCACCCTGATTATTGTGATTGTGTGATTATTATATGTTGTTATGGTGTGTACCTCGTGTTGGTACTGTTGTGTGAGAACCTCGTGGTGGTTCTAGTAGTAGTTTGCAAGTCATTGCTTCCTCAAATGGTACCACTAAGCCGTTCGTGGTCCGGAAAGTGGTGGGCTCGGTTTAACTTGGCTTGATCACCAAGGCCGAGTGTCACACGTGGATGTGACAGCCCCCGGCGAGTCCGATAGAGGACCGGGGCACGGCAATTCCGATTGAGAACCGTGACCGGGCGATTCCCGAGCGCCTACGCCTGTGTGGTGTAATAGTGAAGGGATTGCCGGTGTCCCTTACGTGGAGGAAGAATGATTCTGTTGGGCCCTAGGAGTATATATATATATGGTTGATTGATGTGACACTCAAAGAGTGTTTTATTTTATTATGGTTTAATTGTTTACTGCTTAATCATTTAAGCTTTGAATATGGTTGTTGAACTACTCGTCTTGCTTGTGTTTGGGGTGGGGTTTAGAATGATGGGTAGTTGTATATGTTAGATAGGGAACCCTGGCTCACTGAGTGAAACTAGTTCACTCATTCCTCACATCCTTTTGCAGGTGACCAGTAGAAAGGACCATAGCGCTCGCGGAACTGTAGGAGCTGGTGTAGATTGGACATCTTTTGCTAAAGACTCGTTTTCAAGATATATGAATGTATGTTTTACTTTCGGCTGCGTCCATGGACCCTATGTATAATATTTTGGGCTTGTGAACTTCATGTTTTATATATATGAAATAAAGTATGTTTTATATTCGCGACGTGTTGAATCTGATATTAGGTTAGTCCAACCTAACACAACTCTATGATTCGGTACGAGTTGCAAAGCCTCGGACCAAAGATTAGAGGACACGAGTTTTGAATGGATACTCTGGGTTATAGAATTATGTTTTGTGACTTGGAACGTCTATTCTCAACCCGTCGTAACACTTCCGGACTTGGCAGAGGAAGGTCGTTCGGGCATGTTCTTGTTTGATTGTTGCCCGGTTGACTGACCGATGTCTAAAACGGTTCGGGGGTGTTACAGAGGTGGTATCAGAGCATGGTTTAGATCATGCGGTCAATCACGTACTTTCCGTGTTTTTATCGAGTCAAATGTGTCGCAAAAGATGTGTTAGGAAACCAGCAGAGTTCCGTTTTAATTAGTATTCTTAATAGGAAATTTCCTATTTGTGGATTGCAGATGGCAAGAAGGGGAAGGAGTGAAGGAGGACATGATTGGATGTTGGGTACAGAAAGAGTCTCAAGAAGAAGAGGACTGGGATATGAATCCGAGGGAAGGGTGCAAACACTGGCGCACACCAACCAAGGATCCAGTGAAGAAAATGTAGGAAGAAACAACAATCTGTTTGGACATGATCAAGAGATACTACCAGAAGAAAACTTTCCACCAAACCGTACGTTAAGGGGAAGACTAGAAACAGATGATAGCGAGTCAAGTGTCCAGGGACCAAGACCAATAAGTCGGAACAACCCTATTGAACCAGAAGTTCATGATCAACCACTAAAAGGAGAAGGAATGGAGCACACTTTGAAGATGCTTCATGACGTGATAGCAAGGTCACTACAACAACCTCAAGTGCAGCCTCAACCACTCATGCCACCACAACCTACAGTGGCTACACCGATATTACCGTTGATAACTGCCATGAAGAATATGACGACACCACATTTTGAAGGAGGGACAGATCCATTTGAAGCGAACCAGTGGCTTCAAACTATGGAGAAAATTTTTGAGACCCTGACGTGTTCCGAGGAGTCTAAAAAGAAGATGGCGGTGTGTTACTTAGACAAAGACGCGGCAGAATGGTGGGAGAGTAGGGATCGCCAAGTAGGACATCTGGTCACCACTTGGGCGGCATTCAAAAAAGAATTTGAACGCAAGTATTTCACCCCGGAGTCCAAGCGAAGGCTTCAACGTCAGTTTTCTAACCTAGTACAAGGAGACAAGACAGTTAGAGAATATGAATCTGAGTTCATGCGACTGTGACGACATGTGCTGCAAGGACAAGATGATGAAGAAACCATGATATCTAACTTTATGTTTGGTCTAAAACCAGAGTTAGAAAATAGACTGGCAGTAGGGAACTATGAGAGTCTCACCGAGCTAGTGGAAAAGGCTGTGAATGTGGAGATTGGATTGGAAGCTGAGAAGGCGGCAACTAAGAAATCCAAGCAGCATCAAGAAGGAAAGTATGGTGGAAACCAAAGATCTTTTAAGGGTAAAGATAAGGAAAAGGAATCGGGAGGGCCAAGTCGACGATCTCTGTTCACAGGGAAATGCTTTAACTGTGGCAAGATAGACCATAAGTCAAGTGAATGCTACGGGAAGAAACCTGGATCCTTTCAGTCAAACTCCTACAATCCTACATGTTTCACGGGTGGAAAGAAAGGGCACATCTCTACCCAGTGCAGCGTCAACCGTCCTATCCCAGCTACGCCAATCACTGTCCATCCTCCTCCAGCTCTACCTGCAATCGCACCAGCGCCAAAAAGGCAAGCTATAGGAGGTAGAGTTTACGCTTTAGAACTAGAGGATACTAACCCTCCAGGCCCATCTAAGGCTCCCATCACAGGTATTTGGGTTCTTTAACCTTACTAATTTGACTTTGTGTTGTGTGATTGCTTGTGATGGATTGGTTAATTTCTATTGGATATTTATTATGTTGTTGATATATATTGATGTTGTGGCAGGAACTTTACATGTTGCGGGGCGTCCCACACATGTATTGTTCGACTCCGGGGCAACACATAGTTTTGTGACCCCTGAGGTAGCTGCCGAGTTTATGGGATCATTTGTGATTGACAGGATGGATGTGGTTGTAATGACTCCCGGAGACCAAACCCTCCAAGCAAAAGAATGCCTCAAAAGAGTTCCGTTAGTCATTTGCAAGAAGATGTTCTTGGCAAATTTGTTGGTGGTGCCCTTAAAAGGATATGAAGTTATCTTGGGCATGAATTGGTTATCAGGCTATCGGGCACAATCAGATTGTGGAAAAGGTCGTATTTTGTTCAAGGAGAACGGGCAACGACAAGTAGTGTTCTACGGGATCAGTCCAAGCAAGTCTGTGTCTTTAGTAGCTGCCTTGAGAGTGGAAGATTTGTTTAAGGATGGAGAAGCGTATCTGATAACAGTAACTACTAGTGAAGGACCCGCAAGCAATGGAGTTGGAATTACGGATATTGCGGTAGTACAAGAGTTCGAGGATGTGTTTGCAGCGTTGAAAGAGTTACCTCCATCTCGGAGTAACTCTTTCACAATTAACTTGGAACCTGAAGCGAAGCCGATAGGAAAGACTCCCTACCGCATGGCACCTGCAGAGTTAGCAGAGTTGAAGAAACAGCTTGAAGATTTAATGGAGAAAGGTTTCATAAGCCCTAGCTCTTCACCATGGGGAGCTCCGGTCTTATTTGTCAAGAAGAAGGATGGTAGCATGCGGCTGATTATCGAGGAATCAACAATATCACCATCAAAGATAAGTATCCTCTTCCGAGGATTGACGAGTTGTTGGATCAGCTAAGGGGAGCAAGTTGGTTTTCAAAGATCGATTTGGCGTCGGGTTATCATCAGATTCCAATTTCAGAAGGTGATGTCATGAAGACTGCGTTTAGAACTCGTTATGGACAATACGAGTTCGTAGTAATGCCTTTTGGCCTTACTAGCGCACCGGCGGCCTTCATGAGATTGATGAATGAAGTCTTCCACGATTATCTCGACAAGTTCGTGATAATTTTCATCGATGACATTTTAATATATTCCAAGACAGAGGTAGAGCACAAAGCACACTTGAAGCTAGTATTGGAACGGTTAAGAAACCAGAAGCTGTATGCCAAGTTCAGCAAGTGTTCTTTCTGGAAAAGAGAGATCGGGTTCTTGGTGCACCGAGTGTCTGGAGAAGGAGTTTCCGTAGATTCGGAAAAGGTGAAAGCCATCGAGGAATGGCAAAGGCCATCAACGGTAACCGAGGTAAGAAGTTTCCTCGGGTTAGCCGGGTATTATCGAAAGTTCGTCAAGAACTTTTCTTCGATCGCTAAGCCCCTGACGAAGTTGACTGGAAAAGGAGTTCCGTTCATTTGGGGAAAAGAAACGGAGGAAGCATTTCAGAGACTGAAGAAAGCTTTGACCACAACACCGGTATTGGCATTACCTGAACAAGGTAAACCTTACACTGTGTACGCAGATGCTTCTAGGGTTGGGTTGGGTTGTGTGTTGATGCAGGAAGGCAAAGTAATTGCTTATGCATCAAGGCAACTCAGGAAACATGAAGAGAACTACCCAACACACGACTTAGAAATGGCGGCAGTGGTGTTTGCGTTAAGGATTTGGAGATCCTACTTATATGGAGAAGTCGTGGAAGTATTCACAGATCATAAGAGTCTCAAGTATTTGTTCACGCAGCTTGATCTGAACCTCCGACAAAGGCGATGGATGGAGTTTGTGGCGGATTACGACCTGAAGATTCAATATCATCCAGGCAAAGCTAATGTAGTCGCAGATGCACTAAGTCGTAGAAAGTTGGCGTCCGATGTTGGAAAGGAAGTGGAAGCGTTATCGAATGAACTTAAGTTGATGACTTTATGGGCAATTGAAGGAGAGCCAAGTGAGGCATTAGGCATGCATGCAGTAAACCAGGCGGTTTACTCGCACGGATCAGACAGGAGCAACAACGTGATGAAAAGTTAAAGAGAATTATTGAGGAAGTCAAGTGTCAAGAAGGTCCAAACCCAAGTGGCTATCATATGGCGTCAGATGGTACACTATTACTTAATGGGAGAATTTCAGTACCACAAGGAGAAGGGCTACGAGATGAGATTTTGAAGTCGGCGCATCATTCGTTACTCAGTATCCACCCCGGGAGTACGAAAATGTATCGAGATATCCGAAGGTATTATCATTGGCCAGGAATGAAGAAATTAGTGGCACGATGGGTGGCTCAATGTCAAACTTGTCAACAAGTCAAAGTCGAGCATCAGATTCCAGGAGGATTGTTACAAAGCTTACCAGTACCTCAGTGGAAATGGGATTCCATATCCATGGATTTCATCACTGGGTTACCTCCGGCTCGAGGTAGATCAAATAACGCAATATGGGTGATTGTCGACAGGCTTACGAATGTGGCGTACTTGTTACCGATGAAGGAAACTGATAAGGTAGAAGTATTGGCAGAGATGTATGTGGACCAAATTTTGAGGTTGCATGGTGTGCCAACAAATATAGTCTCCGATCGAGATCCTAGATTCACCTCAAATTTTTGGAAGGCGTTACAAGAAGCAGTGGGAACTAAGTTATTCATAAGCATCGTGTATCATCCCGAGACGGATGGCCAAACCGAAAGAACCATTCGCACCATAGAGGATATGATGCGGATGTGTATATTGGATTGGGCGGGAAGCTAGGAAAATAATTTACCATTAGTCGAATTCTCCTACAACAACAGCTTTCACTCTAGCATAGGTATGGCGCCATATGAGGCGCTTTATGGGAGGCCATGCAAAACACCTTTATGCTGGACCGAAGTTGGAGAAAGAAGAGAGTTTGGACCCGGAATTGTAGAAGAGACAATGAAAAAAGTTGGAGATCATTCAAACCAATATGAAGAAAGCGCAGGATAGACAAAAGAAGTACGCCGATCAATCAAGGCGAGAAGTGGTGTTTAATATTGGTGATTGGGTTTATCTGAAAGTGTCAGGTCAGAAAGGAAAGAAGAGATTCGGGAAGGTCGGGAAACTAGCTGTTAGATTCATTTGGCCTTACCAGATTGAAGGACGAATCGGAGATGTTGCTTACCGCCTCAACCTACCTGAAGAGATGCAAATACATCGGGTATTTCACGTATCAATGCTGCGGAAACATGTTCATGATCCCAACGCTATTGAGACAGAGAAAATCGAAAATCTGCAAACAATCCTCACTTATCCAGAGGTACCAATTCGAATAGGTGAACGTCGGATACGAAGATTGAAGAATCGAGATATTTCTCAAGTCCAAGTTTTCTGGGGTAAGCGGAACCGTGTAGTTGTGACCTGGGAGGATGAACCAAGATTCAAAGCGTTGCATCCAGAGTTCTTCCATGAAGATGTAGTAATGGAAGAAGGGGGATCACCGGATCCATAGAGAATTCGGGGACGAATTCTAATAAGGGGAGGAGGATGTAATACCCCGTCTTAAAAAAAAAAAAAAAAAAAAAAAAAAAAACCCTGATTTCGTTTTTATGGAATTTCTCGGGGAAACCGAACGCTAGGAAAATTTTTATCCTCAAAGTTAAGGTTAGTCTGGAGTTTATTAAAAATATTTAGCTCATCAGAACAGGAGCGGAAAAATATTCGGGATTGATCGCTGGACGAAAATTCACCAGAAGGGCCGAAATCGCGCAAATCGACCGAGAAGCTCGAGGTGGCTTGATCTAAGGGATCAGGACGTGGTGTCAACCATTTAACCTGCTGAGTGTCAACACAAGAAGGAGGTGTAGACGTGCATGAAGCAGTTCCATGCAGCTTGACACACAGAAGCACGTGGTGTCGCAGTACCTGCGATCTGCCCATGCGAACCGACATGCAGAGGCCCGTGTGTCGCGATGCATGAACACCAAACATGCTGAAGGGCAAGTGGACATGGAGGTGTCTTCTGGCATGGCTAGAGAGCATGAAACATGGCATGTGGATGCCCATGTGTCGCCACGCATGCGACCAGAAGCATGCAGGATGACACACATGCGATCGGGTGGCTCATTCTTATTGGCCGGCAACTTCTATATATACCCAGCTACCTTGGTTCATTTTTGCTCATTCAGACACACCAAGGACACTAAAAAACGTGGCTTAGAGAGAGAGAGAGAAAGGATTGAGATGCTTTAGAAGTATAGACATTTTCTAAGACCGATAAACTGCCGGGAAGTTCCGAAAGACTGTCCAGAAGAGAAAGAAGGTTCTTTCCAAGTTCTGATCTGTCCAGACCAGTTCATTCAAGACATTGAGGTTGGGTTTTGGGGATTAACATCACGGTACCAAGACAAAGATTTGGAGGGAATAAAAAAGGTTAGGTCAACATCCGGAATCAGAAAGTCAAACCACATCGGTTAATCACTGTGAGTCACAGTTAATTGATTGTTAATGAATTTTTAATGCAGGTTCCTGACATCGGAGACGGCTTCCGAGCTAGGATAGCCGGACTGGTCTAGGTGTCAGTTTGTGGATCTGAGGCTTGAGACGATGTCTTGGCTAAGTGGATAGCAAGACTAGTCTAAGCACCCTGATTATTGTGATTGTGTGATTATTATATGTTGTTATGGTGTGTACCTCGTGTTGGTACTGTTGTGTGAGAACCTCGAGGTGGCTTGATCTAAGGGATCAGGACGTGGTGTCAACCATTTAACCTGCTGAGTGTCAACACAAGAAGGAGGTGTAAACGTGCATGAAGCAGTTCCATGCAGCTTGACACACAGAAGCACTTGGTGTTGCAGTACCTGCGATCTGCGCATGCGAACCGTCATGCAGAGGCCCGTGTGTCGCGATGCATGAACACCAAACATGCTGAAGGGCAAGTGGATGTGGAGGTGTCTTCTGGCATGGCTAGAGAGCATGCAACATGGCATGTGGACGCCCATGTGTCGCCACGTATGCGACCGGAAGCATGCAGGACGACACACATGCGATCGGGTGGCTCATTGTTATTGGCCGGCAACTTCTATATATACCAAGATACCTTGGTTCATTTTTGCTCATTCAGACACACCAAGGACACTCCAAAACGTGGCATAGAGAGAGAGAGAGAGAGAGACAGAAAGAAGTGAGATGCTTTAGAAGTATAGACATTTTCGAAGACCAATAAACTGCCGGGAAGTTCTGAAAGACTGTCCAGAAGAGAAAGAAGGTTCTTTCCAAGTTCTGATCTGTCCAGACCAGTTCATTCAAGACATTGAGGTTGTGTTTTGGGGATTAACATCACGGTACCAAGACAAAGTTTGGATGGAATAAAAAGGGTTTGGTCAACATCCAAATCAGAAAGTCAAGCCACATCGGTTAATCACTGTGAGTCACAGTTAATTGATTGTTAACGAATTTTTAATGCAGGTTCCTGACATTGAAGACGGCTTCCGAGCTAGGATAGCCGGACCGGTCTAGGTGTCAGTTTGTGGATCTGAGGCTTGAGACAATATCTTGGCTAAGTGGATAGCAAGACTAGTCTAAGCACCCGGATTATTGTGATTGTGTGATTATTATATGTTGTTATGGTGTGTACCTCGTGTTGGTACAGTTGTGTGAGAACCTCGTGGTGGTTCTAGTAGTAGTTTGCAGGTCATTGCTTCCTCAAATGGTACCACTAAGCCGTTCGTGGTCCAGAAAGTGGTGGGCTCGGTTTAACTTGGCTTGATCACCAAGGCCGAGTGTCACACGTGGATGTGACAGCCCCCGGCGAGTCCGATAGAGGACCGGGGCACGGCGATTCCGATTGAGGACCATGACCGGGCGATTCCCTAGCGCCTACGCCTGTGTGGTGTAATAGTGAAGGGATTGCCGGTGTCCCTTATGTGGAGGAAGAATGATTCTGTTGGGCCCTAGGAGTATATATATATATATGGTTGATTGATGTGACACTCATAAAGAGTGTTTTAATTTATTATGGTTTAATTGTTTACTACTTAATCATTTAAGCTTTGAATATGGTTGTTGAACTACTCGTCTTGCTTGTGTTTGGGGTGGGGTTTAGATTGACGGGTAGTTGTATATGTTAGATAGGGAACCCTGGCTCACTGAGTGAAACTAGTTCACTCATTCCTCACATCCTTTTGCATGTGACCAGTAGAAAGGACCATAGCGCTCGCGGAACTGTAGGAGCTGGTGTAGATTGGACATCTTTTGCTAAAGACTCGTTTTCAAGATATATGAATGTATGTTTTACTTTCGGCTGCGTCCATGGACCTTATGTATAATATTTTGGGCTTGTGAACTTCATGTTTTATATATATGAAATAAAGTATGTTTTATATTCGCGACGTGTTGAATCTGATATTAGGTTATTCCAACCTAACACAACTCTATGATTCGGTACGGGTTGTAAAGCCTCGGGCCAAAGATTAGAGGACACGAGTTTTGAATGGATACTCTGGGTTACAGAATTATGTTTTGTGACTTGGAACGTCTATTCTCAACCCGTCGTAACACTTCCGGACTTGGCAGAGAAAGGTCGTTCGGGCATGTTCTTGTTTGATTGTTGCCCGGTTGACTGACCGATGTCTAAAACGGTTCGGGGGTGTTACAAGAGGACTTCTCCCTACATCGCTTGCATCTGCGACGTCAACATCGATCTACAGCGACATCAAGCCATCGATTGACGATCGTCAAACACCAAATCTTGAGGTACAAGTCAAAGATAATATATATTATGGTTATCTAAATCTGGATGAATTTGGTATTTTGGGTGATCCAGAAGGCCAAGCAAGAGCAATGGATGGACACATTCTCCACATATCCAAGGAGGACATAGCTGAAACCATTCCTCATGAATGGATGCAGTAACTTCTTCATTCCGAAGAAAAGATCAGAGGATCCACCATCGATCGATGATGCAACAGCACCATCGATCGATGGTCAGTTCGAATCCACACGAAGCACACTTCAACCGAACAGGAAGAGGAAACCTCGTTGGGAGAACACAAAGGCATATATACCGTCCGTGCCAGAGCAAGACATCTACAACAAAGCAGAAATTGACGAGTTAGTAGCAGAGATCTACAGAGCCATCAGAACTTCATATGATTATCATTCGAAGAGGCTCGATGACATCTACTACCCGTCCGACAACATTATCAACTGGTTAACTACACGCACGGATGAGATAAAGCATGACATAACCATGCTTCAGAAACAACATTTAGTTGGTGCAGGAAGATCAACATTGATCCGCTCACGCTCAAACATCGATCGACGCCCACATCCAAGCATCGATCGACGCTCGACTCACATCATTCGAAGATAGGCTACAATAATTCACCTGTCGGCTTGATGGTCTGTACTACCCATTACGTGATAGTGTAGATTTCTTGACCACACGCTTGGACGCTTTGAGACAGGAGATGGACACGATTCAGAGACAACTCGATTCTCAAGCAGAACCGTCACCATCGATCGAGAGAAGGAATCAACCATCGATCGACGGCGACTATGCAGCATTACAAAACAATCTGGATACCGAGAAGTCACTACAGGATTTGCTTGATGAGATCACTTTCTCTCAAGACTTGCGGAAATAAGATGTCTACCAAGAGCCGAAGGACATCTCAGAATCCACATATGCCAGACTTGGAATTCAACATCGCAGCATTGGGAATCTTCAGCATAGGATGAATGCAAGTGGGGTTGCTAGGGAAAGATTAAAGAATCAGTGGACCAGAGGAGATGAGGCCATAAGAAACTTCATTGGCACTTGGTTCCAGATGATCAAAGACGAAGTGGACACTTGCGTACAACCAAGTGGTCAATTTGATCATTACTAGACACAAACAACCTCAAAAGTCAAGCTAAATGACTATAACAAAGCGTTGAGTGGGAGGCATCCCACTACTAGGTAACTTCTTATAGTTTTAATTTATACTAGTTATTTATTTTCGTTTTTACCTTTATTTCAGGTCTAAATAAACAACAAAAAAAATCGAAAAACCAGAAAAAACCAAAAAGAGAACCATGGAGCCGTTACTTGCCATCGACTGATGAGACCCAATCGACATCACAACACCAGAAACGATCGATAGACACTTCCATGTATCAATCGACAGCAACATCCGCGCTCAGGTATATCGTACTCCTTGTTACAAATTGTCCTTATGATTTATGTTTTCACCAAACTCCGACTGAATACACACTGGGCAGTGTAATTTAAGTCTGGGGGGGGGGAGGTTTACTGATATTAGTTTACTCTGAGTTTTATAAAAGATTTCAAAAGTTTTTATTGAGTCAAGAAGGGGACAATGAATTTTTACAATTTTCTTTACTTATCTAACCACTCTTTAGCACCATTCTTAGATTTACTGACTGAAGATTGTATAGATGCTAAAGTGGATCATCCTACCAATTGTTCACACTTACTGAGAACGTTTGAAAGAACCAAGCTGACCTCCAACCTAATTGAGCTTAACTTTCTTGTCTTGGGACTTGGTATTCATTAGATCGGAATCCTCCTGTAAGTCTGGAAGGTATTAGACTTAGTGTCCCTGGTTTTCCTTCCACCTCTCTTTGGCATGTATATATATTTACAAAAGATTGAAATGATTTTCTAAGATGTAGAGGGGTAGGTACGTTACCTATGACCCCACTATTCTAATTCAAAGGAATGATCATACATTTTTTGGAAGCGATGGGTAGATACAATATCGATGACCCCACTATTCGCCTACAACTTTGCCCAAAAAAATCGGATTCAAAGAAGGGAGAAGAGAGAAAGGGAACCAGGAAAAGGTTACCTTTAGTTCCAGATACTTGTTTAAGTTGATTCCACTTGTTCAGTGATCGATACTCCCAGGGTAAAGCATACACTTTTTATTTAGATGTATTAAATGAGGTCAGTAAATGAGTTTGTCAGACATGATTAGTTAAGTTGCTGGATGAATGGAATTGGTTGCTAAACTAGGATATTGCATAGAAAGTATTTCTAAAGTTCTTAAATTATGTGAGTCCCTGCTGTTTTCAAACCGCTTCCAGAGAGACTGCTTGTTGTTTTGCTTGAGGACAAGCAAAAGAGTAAGTCCGGAGGTGTTGATATACCATGGATTTTACCCATTTTTAGCCATGGTATATAGGTGTTTTTAAATACATCAGTTGTTTTGGAGTCTTTTTAGTATGCTTTCAGGTTTTGGAGTGATTTGGAGGAAAATTGTGATTTTGGTGCATTATGGAGATAAAATGATAAAGCCCCGTAGCTAACCATCGACCAGCCTAGCGATCGATGGGCGAAGGCAATAATCGATCGACACACACTCTGTGTTGTTGATCGACAGCGAAGCGCGCAGAAGCCAGAATGGATTCCAGCCGGCTTTAAGCCCAAGTCCCATAAGAATTACCGGATTACCACTGAAGAGTTTTAACCTAATATTTATGTGCTCTGCCATTATTCTAGGCAACACACGCTTTTCTATACTTTCTAATTTTCAAAAATAATACTTAGAGTCTTAGGGTTGGAGAGAAGATCCAAGAACTCCTCAGAGATATGTGATCGGAACTCCAATTTTTTACTCTATTCTATCTATGAAATTTTTATATCTTATTGTTATGAATTGCTTAGCCATATCTGAGTAGTTCTCTTTGTTAGATTTAGGGTTCAAATATTCATGAGAGATTAGCCCTAAATATAGAATTGCTAAGTGTTAGGATATGAATCAATTAAACTGTTCTTAACGCCTGTGTTCTAGAGTATCTAGCTAGGACCTTGCCTATAGATAGTAGGGCGCAAGCGGAATTTTGGTTCTCTGTCTAATTAGTTTAACTTGTGATAAGATTGCTAGAAACAAGCAAAAGCTGATTTAGTTAAACCTAGTGAACACGTCAAACCCGCGCGATAACGCTCCCTGGAAGGTTCATCGATCGACAACTCACTAGTTGCATCGATCGACGGGCTGAAAGGTGTATCGATCGATACCCCGTTGTTGGAATCGATCGACACTTTCTCAGGACCAACAAGCGACAGATGAGGTCCTAGATCCGGTGATAGATAGTGTCAAATTCGAAAGTTGATCGAATATTCTTATTGTTTGAGTTCTAGAATATCCATACATGCTTAGTATCTATATCATTATAATCATGATTGTCTGAATAGAAACCCTAAGTCTAACACTTTCCATATCTGTCTTAAAACCCCCAATCAATCAATCGAACAATTACTTGTTCACCCCTGCTATTTACTGCTTTTAAACCTACTTGTCTAGCTTAACTACATAACTAGATAGATCTATTGTGTGTCTTAGCTCCCTGTGAATTCGATCCCTAAGAGCATCTCCAAAAGACACTCTATAACTTCAAATATGAAGTTTTTTCCTTTCCAAAAATGAACTTCAAAACTTCAAATTTGAAGTTTTGAGGAGTGAAACTCTATATTTGAAGTTTCACTACTCAAAACTTCGAATTTGAAGTTTCATATTTTTATTTGTATTTTGGTCCCTACAATTACACATCACATTTATAATTCATAAATTTTTTTGTTTATTATTTTAATCCTTATAAAAATTATATCTCATAAATATTTTAAGTTTTGTTTACAAAATTTAAGTTTACACATAAAATTAAATAAAACTTTAAAAGAAGATTTGAAATATTTAGATAACAAAAATATACAAAAGAAACTTAACAAAAAAACTTTTAAAAAATTACATGAAGACATAACTATTACACATATTTAAATATTACAACAACACTAATAGTCAGGTAAGTTGATCCGGAACCTTTAAAATTTCCAAATATTGTCCAATTTGTTTTTGTATAATTGAAGATGGTTGTTGTTTTGTTGTTGATGATGTCTTTTCGTACAATTTTTTCTTGTTCTTATATTCATTAGTACTAATATCATCGATAAAAGTTAGTCTTTTAGTAATATTTTATGTATCTCTTTTACTTTCTTATTCTGATCTAATGTATTTACAAGTATTAATATCTTCTGATTTGAATAATTTTTATCTCTAATCTACAAATTAAAAATGAGGAGAACTATTTTTACTTCGAAATGCACTAGTAGATCATATATGTAATACGAAAATTACTTTATGGAATAATATGGTATTTTGCTAGCAGTTTAATATTAATAAAGTTATTTTATTTAAAATTTTATATTTTAATATAATATTTTATTAATTAATATTGCTGTAATATGTTTATATATGCGCTAGTTATTTACAAAATTTTTATGAATTCAAATTAGTTTGACAAATATAAGGACCATATTATAAAATACAAATAGTTTTGAAGTTAAGTTTGAAGTTTTGCTTTTGGAGAAAAACACCTTTAAACTTCAAATATAGAGTTTTGGAAACTTCAAAATAGAGTTCTTTTTTGGAGATGCTCTAAGTGCTACAACTCGACCTCTTATTTGAAAGAGTACAAATCATTCTTTTGAGTAATTGGAGTGATATCACTATTAAGGCAAGCTAAGTATCCATTCACAACCAAGCCTCAAATATCAAACAACAAAACAAAAAAGAGATCGATGTGATGTGGTGATACATAACTATCCAAGAGCTTAAACTGTTAAAGCCAAACATTACACATCTCAACAACTATTTAAAATCCAATATTCTGTAGAGGAATCTAAAAATGTTAACTCAAGTTATAAGAAAAATAACTCATAGGTTTTGCTACTCATTCACGCCCAAACTGCATGTAAGAACTGCCCAAGAGTCTAAGTAGATAAAGCTAAACATTACACATATAAAAGAACATTTAAAATCAGACATACTTTACAGGAATCTACAAAGGTCAACTCTTTCAAAAGATAAGAACAAACACTCATTTGTTGCGCTACTCATTCATGCCCAAACTACATATAAGAACGAAAGATGAATCATTTCTTCATTGTGTTTAATAAAAACAAGAATCATTTCTTCATAAATATGAAAACTTTTCCAAAATAATTTGCAACTACCAACAACCCATGAATCTGGAGAAGACAATAATTGAAACATGTTATTTTAAGTTCAACTAGTTTTGTAACATGTTATTTAAGGTTAATTCAATCAATTTAATTAGGCTGGTTTAGTATTTAAAGTCAGTGGAAGAGGATAGTAATTATTTAGGAAAAATTAGGGTTAAATACAATATGTACTTCAGTTTTAATAGTTTAGATTATTAAACTGAACCGAAATTTGTCAAAAATTAGGAAGTAATCTTATGATGAATTTTAATCATACATGCTTTCGATTTATTCTTAAGTGATAAATATTAGAGGAGGATCTACTAAAATCACACAATATCTTGTCATTCTGTAACTCGACTTTCCTCAGATGATTTTAGGTTGCAGAGATCCTATTGGTAACGGTGCTGTACTAAACCAGAATCTTTGAAACAACCAAAGGTTGTTCATTAGTCCATCTTTGCTCTGGTTTCTTGTGATGATGTTAGCCTTATAGTGTGTTTATCGATATGGATACAATCTATGAGATAGTAGCGAGTTTGAAGTCGCAAATACTAGAAATGGGTTATGTTTGTGACAGTAGGATATACTCCCTATTTTTCTAAATAGTTCTATCACTTCTTACTTGTTTCTAAAAGATCAATGTTTTAGATTTTTTATGTATTTTTAATAATGATTTGTAGACTTCAAAAAATGTTTGTAAGATCATTTGGTGGAGTCACGTATGTTAAGGATTAAATGTGATATGACCATTAATTAATTAGTCTGTTTAAGTGGTCACTATTGTGAATAAAGTAAAGATTTGGGCATAAGTGTTATGAAATATTTATATGTGGATACCTTAAGTAATTTCTAGTTTAATGAAGGGCTGAACTAGAAATTAATTCTCTATATAAAGAGGGTTATGAACCCCAAGGCAACCCTAGCCGAAAATAACGAACTCTCTATATCCCATAGAGAATTAAAGTCACGTAGGGCTTGCTTCGGAAGATCCATTCCCTAACATCAGATCCTAAGAGCAATGGATACATCGGGTACACTTCCGCTTATGTTTATTCAATCAGAGAATCGTATGGTTAAAGGATTCATATTGATTGTGGGAACCGAAATTCGCACTGTCGATTTCCGTTTAAATAAGGAAAGTTAGGAAAACTCTAATTTCCCAGAGGTCCCGGATATCTGCTAAACAACACGCCAACCAATCAGAACATGAAAACAAAGACGAAAAGAAATAAGAAATCATAAAGAGAGCAAAATAGATCTTATTCCGAATTTGCGTATGAGCGTTTACAACAAGGTAGGAGCTTTGGCTACAAGAGCTGTCGGCGAGTTCCCTAGTTCTAATAACCTAAGACTGCAGAACCTAGTTGAGTCGCAGCTCGAAATAACAAAAACGGAAAGTTGCCTAATTGCTCTAAGTGCTAATTTTGCTCCGAAGAAGTTATCTCCTTGTGCCTCTCGCCTAGGAATCCTTATATACTCCCTCCAAGGTCGGTTTGAGCTTTCCTCTTCTACCTTTAAGCCGTCATAACTCGAAAATGGAGATATTCCATTTTTTCTCGATCTTCATGATTATCTGCGGAAACTTAACATTTATCTGCGGAAATTTGACATTTATCTTTTCTTGCGGACTAAGTATAAACCGCCATAGTATCTATGGGATTTTCCTTAAAAAATCGTAAGTGGGTTTCTAATAACGTTTTAGACCTATTTGGGCCATTTTTCAAATCGATACGTTTATTACGATTTTTATCGATAAAAAAAAACTTTCCGCGATTTTTATCGTAAAGTTTAAGTGATAACTCCAATCGATGGGAGTGAGAAATGATATGGCTGTGGTACATGGTAGCTGGCAATGAGGAACATACGAGAATGCACAGATTTGGGTCGTACCCATTGATCGATGTCCAAGACAATGCAGTCGCTACGTAGCGACCGGGTCCGCGATGGATGGGTCGCTAAGTAGCAACCAAACGAACGGCTTGGTCGATCGTTACGTAGCGACCGACTCGTTTGCTTGGTTGGTCTAGCGACCGACCGGATGGCTTGGTCGGTCGTTACGTAGCGAATGACTCGTTTGCGGATCGGTCGCTACGTAGCGACCGACGGATGGCTTGGTCGGTCGCTACGTAGCGACCGACGGATGGCTTGGTCGGTCGCTACGTAGCGACCGACTCATTTGCGGATCAGTCGCTACGTAGCGACCGGCTCGTTCGTGGGTCGGTCGCTACGTGGCGACCTTGTTTGGATCCTTTTCCGATGTTCCATGCACGTGTTCTTGGGCTTCGAGTGTTTAGTTTCGATGAATGAACCAAGATTAGTGCAATATTTCACCGCAAGACTCTTCGTAAAAGTAATATTTATAAAGAATACCTTCGTAAAAACGTTCATGATATTTTTCTACGGATATTTGGATGTTAACTTCGTTGTGTCCGTTTTTGACCCCAACAGTTAGCCCCCCAGCCCGTTAGAATCATGGATTACGATGAGATTCTAGCGTGCGGTTTGGTAAGTTAGGCAAGATAGGAGTATTGGACGGAGTTTACATCCAAGAATCCACAGACAAATAGTAACTTTTAATGCCTATAAGAAGGAGGGTAACTTTCCTCATATTTTCACTTACTTATTTTCATAAGAAACTTCTTGGGAGAAAATTTTCCTTTCCCTTTCCTTCTCTTTTTTCTTTAAGTTTGAAAGATGTCTAGCAGAAAAAAGGTTTCGAAAAGAGGTACCTCCCGCGGTTCCTCGTCCGAAGAGGTTCGTGATGATATCCTCGTCCCGAAGGCTGAGTTTGCGCCCTACTCCATAGATCCTGCCGATGGTGAGGCGTACTGGATAGCGAGATATGGTTCAATTATTCCCCCTAGCGAAAAGTCATTTCCTGTCATGAAACAGCGTTCGGTCGAAACAGGCGCGCCGAGCAGAAGCACTGGCGAATTTCATAAGACCGTTCGAGCGTTCTGTCAGATTTCAGACACGGTAGAGTTTCGAATTCCTTGTCGAGGAGAAAGTGCTGACAATCCCCTGGTGTTGGAGAAAAATACCCCGGTATCATTTCCTCCAGCCTCCCGGCAGGACTCAGACCATCAGGTCCCCGATAAGGAAACGCTCCGGATCCCCCGCTAGAAGGAACCCCGAGCTCGGTCCCTGGAACAGAGCTCCCTTCCAAGAAATGGAAAACTTCCAACAAGGAAAACCTTCCATATTTCCGAATATGGAAGAGTTTAACCTAATGAAACCGACTCTTAGACGACTATATAAAAGCTACTAAAACCCTAAAGCAGGGGATCGACTTCTCCAAGGCTTAGAGACAAGAATTAGACGGCTAGAACTAGGGTTTATTCAAAGATCATTGTAACCTCTCTTGTTCTTGTTTGTCTGATCAATAATACGTCTCTTCAAGCCCATATTTTCATTATTCTCTCAAATCCTTACGAAATACATACAAACTCATTCGGTTTACCGGCTTGTCCATCGTTCCGTAGTACTCACAAAGAGCCTACACAAAAATCCCCTAACAATTTGGCGCTAGAAGGAGGGGGGTAATCTAACTACGTGACAATGACGGTGGGTGAGCACGACGGCGAACCACCTGAAGCTACTCAAACAACAGCTGAGCTTCAAAGGCAAATAGACAGCCTGCGAGGCCAAATAAGCGACATACACCGAACTCAAAGAACTACCAGAGAAGATTCCAAACTCTCTTCAGAAGTCCAGAGCCTGAAGGAAAAACTTGACGAACACTCCAAACAGTTGGAGCTAAGCGCCAAGAAGCTCAGCCAGCTACAGTCAGAGAACACTGCCCTCCGGGACCATAATCAAACCCTCAACGTGTCAGGTAACAAGAAGCGTCGCTTCAACACCCGGGTTCGACCTATGGGAAATCTCAACACGCCCAGCACCGGAGAAGGTACCACCGACACACCTTCTGCATCTGGGGTGCTGGGGCAACACGGGAAAGGACCGAGAATCCTCAAATCTATGATCTGGAGGAGAGTGATTCCGAGCCAGAACCTGAGAAGGAAGAAGCCGAGAAAGTAGCAACCGAATCCTCCATAACCGCCTACCTAGAGCAGATTTTCTCTAAGAGATTCGATGCCATGCAATCCATGGTAGAACGCCTACCAGGAGTAGCTCCCCCAATCCGAAGGAGAAACCCTGATTCCTACGCGGATACCCATTTTGCGGAAGAGATTGCCTCGGTTGAGATGCCTAGAAAGTTCTCCTTCCCCAGCATCAAGATGTATAACGGTACTGGCGACCCCGACGATGACATCGCACAGTACAAGCAAAGGATGTTGGCGGTTGCACTCCCTAAGGAATCCCACGAGGCCACGATGTGCAAAGGGTTCGGTTTCACTCTGATCAGACCCGCCTTGCAATGGTACATCAATCTCCCTACCAGGTTCATATCTTCCTTCGCAGGCCTGAGCGACAAATTCGTGGAGCAATTCACAAGCAGTAGGAGCCTGGAGAAGACTTCAGATGGTCTCTACGAGATCCTCCAGCATCGAGTGGAACCCCTGCGAGACTACATAGCCCTCTTCAACCAGGAAAAAGTGGCGGTCCCCGAATGCAGCATCCCTACTGCGATCTCTGCCTTCAAGAGAGGTCTACTTCCAGATGGGGAGCTATACAAAGAGCGGACCATGTATCCTTGCAAGACCATGGAAGATGTGTTGTCCCGAGCCTGGGCGCAAGTGAAGTGGGAGGAAGATGTTGCTAGCCGTGCCAAGGCTCAGCAAAAGCAGGACCAAAGGTCAGCCCGATCAGATCGAGGATACCGAGATGAAAGATCCTCCCAAAGGGGATCCAAGGACTCTGGTAGTAGAAACATGGGCATGTTCCAGTACCGGCCGCAAGAGAAGGAAGAAGGGATGTCGGTATCTACCAGGCCCGATATCTTCCATCTCTCAATATCAACACCAGATCTAGTCAACGCACTGAGACAGATGGGCCAACAGGTGCAATGGCCTCCAAAGATGAAAGCACCTGACTCGTTCTGGACTCCAGGACTTTGGTACGACTTCCATCGCGATCATGGCCAAAAAACCGAAGACTGTATCACCCTGAGGATCGAGGTCAACGAATTACTCCAAAAGGGGCATCTCCGAGAATTCCTCTCAGAGAAAGCCAAGGCCCACCTCAGCAAAGAGACATCAGGGAAATCCAAAGGAGCTGCACCAGCCTCACCACCTCGCCAAGATCGGTTGATCCATGTCTTATCTGGAGGCTCAGAAGTAAGCAGAGTGAGCCACGCAGCCGCAAAGAAAAGCACCGCGGTCCCTAGACCCAAGAAAGAGTCAAACCCTGAAGAAGAAGGAGGAACCCTCCAGCAAGGACGCTCGTCCCAAAAGCAAGTCAAAACCTGCGGATCACCTAGCAACAAGAGGTAAAACATGGCCTAACCTTCGGGGTACCTCGCAAGCTGATATCTTGTACGGTGTCCGGACCATGATTTCTATTAATTATTTTATCAATTATTTAAGGATTATGTTTTCCTACTCCTATGTACGCTGAAACGTCTCCGGACAAAGCTTATATAATAAAATAGTTCCGACTATAAAAGAGTAGTAGGAATGTCATAATACTTAACGGGAAAACGAGCTGGATCAGGTCCAACAGACCTTCGATTCTGGCCAACCCTTAATGACAAGTGGTACGACCACGCAAAAACAAAACGGGTATGAGACATAAGGTACGACCACGCAAAAATAAAACGGGTATGAGACATAAGGTAGGAATGGGTCTGCGCAAGCCCGAGTATGCCGTCAATACTACCTAAAACCCATGTATAGCCTCAGGCATATCGGAGTCCCAAACAAAAATACCAAAAATGTGAAAGTACCTGTATTAAAATGCTACGTGCTAGAATAATACAGGGGACACGAGGTATAATTTCCCTTGAGCAAGTGAAAAAGTCCGGGAGCACCTTATAATATCCTGCTTCTCCATACGTGGAAAGCAGCAAAGCCTGGCACTTGGGTTTTCACCCACACCAGCACCCTCTAAAGCCTGATAGTGGCTTTCTGCAGAAAGCAACATGCAGCACGGGAACTCGATAGTGACCAGCTTTCGAGCGGTAGAATGCGATACCCTAACAGGTACCGAGAGTGGCCTCACCTAGGATGGCAGAATGCGGTCCTTTTAAAACCTTAATTTCGGGTTCTGAGAAAAAACTCCAGGCTTAGACAGGCCTCAGGCCCAAGAACCTATTGGTTCCCTAAAAAGACTTCAGGGTCCAAAGACCATGTGTACAACTTAAGACCTCAGGGTCCAGAACCCACAGGTTCCCTAAGAAGTGACCCCCGGGTCCCAAGATTATTAAAATTCTCCAATCGACCCCAGGGTCCCAAGAGGAGATCCAGTCATACGAGACCCACGAGGTCTGATCATTGCAAGGTCCAAAGGTTCCAAGGAACCTTTAGCATCCAGGATCCACGAGTCCTTCGACGATCATCCAAAGCCCAGACGGCTCAAGTCCTGTAAGAGACTATCAAGCGATCAACACTTGGGTCACCAATCCTCCGATTACGACTCATGAGTCAAGTTTCAAGACCCCGAGGTCATCCTGCAAAATGCTTTCTTACGAAAGAAGAGACAGCTACAGAAGCAATACGAATATCATCTACGAAAGCCAAATATCTCAAAGAAGAAAAGCGAACAAAACCAGAGAAACTTATTTCATAAGGCCGCAACAGGGATATTGTTCAAGCAAAAGCAGAGCAGGCCGAGAAAGGCCGTTATTACAAAAAAAAGGAAGAACATGAGTTCAAGAGGAAAACCCCCAGGCCTCAAATCTAAGTCAATCTCAGAAATAGGGGGAACAGCAGGCTCGTCCTCGAACGTAGGAACCGGAGCAGCTTTGTTCTTGGCTTCCTCCAAGGCTACTGTTTTATATTGTTCCAAAGCCTTGGCCAGGTCCCATTGGTTATTCTTCTTCTGTAGCCATCAATTCCCACCGAGCGGTGACTCTTGCCCCGTTTACGGCCATCACCATTTCAAGCCTCAGAGTTTCTATGGCCTCTTCCAACCCCTGGTTCTTCTTGCCAATACTCAACGCATCCGTCGAGGATATTTCGGCTGTCCTCTCCACATCCTTTAGCTTGTCTTTGAGATCATGGATCTCCATCTCACGGGCTACACGCTGAGCCTTCACCTCTGAAACATGACACTTCAAATCATCTAGTTCTTCTTGGCTAACCAACGAGCCCTCAATAAACAGCCGCTCTCCAAGATGAAACAGCTGGGAGATAGTCTGCACAGAAACCACAGTCTCCCATCAGAAACCGGAATAGAAAGAAATCAAAAGTACAACAACGTACCCGAAGAAGTCCCCCTCGGAGGATCTGAACAACCTCCAATGGCTCTCCCGAAGGATGAATGGTGCCATCTTGAGGAAACACCTGGAGGTTCAAGTTAGACAAATCCGTGGCGAGACTTCCCGTGGAATGCGCAACCTCGGCTGACTGCTGCAAAGATCGGGCCGCCATACCTCCACCCCTAGATTTCTTGGTCTGAACCAGGGCGGAAGGTTCAATCTTCACTGTCGCCGCTCGACGACTACCAGTAATCACCAAGTCGTCTCCGGACACTGTCCTGCTCGTGGAGCCCTTCTTTGAAGACATCACCTTGGCCGCTTCTTGATAGGCTGCGAAAGGATCGTTGCTAGTATTCCTAGACATGTTCCCTGCATAAAGAATCATCAGGAATCCAAACAAAGGAACATTCAAAGTGCATCAGTCGAAAGACGCTTACCCCAGAGGCTGCTACGGTGTAACGCACTGTCACTAAGTAAGAAAGGTACTTGACGACGATCAAGGGGAAGCTGGCGTGCTCGAAAACCGGTATCCTCTCCCTCCGGAAGAGCAGGGTGCGTTCCAGCTGCAAAAACAATAAGAGGGTTAGAAGTTCAAAAAACCAGTATAACCATGCGTATCCCCTAGAAGCATCATGAAAACATATCGGTCCTGCCACTTTTTACTAAAAGCAGATCCTTTACGATCACCCCTTGGAAGCTCCTCCACAATAGGCAATCAGCTACGAGGATGAAGTTGAAGCCGACCTTCGTTTCATTTCAGAGGGGCCAAGTGATAAGAGAATAGAACCTCATTGATCCCAAAGGATAAGCTCTCTAGGTCACCCAGGTTATGAATAGCCACGAGTAATCTCCAAGACGGAGGATTCAGCTGGGAAGGAGAGATCTCGAAAAAATCGCATAAACTCGCTATAAGCGCTGGGATCACTCCTCTAAAGCTGATATCGAAGAAAGCGTCATAAATGGCTATCTGCCCTGGGATGAAGCTAGATGCCCGTTCCTCCGGTGCCGGTATTCGAAGAATAATGGATACCATGTCGTCTTCCCTCACAGAAGACGCATGACCTATCGGCGGAGGAGACGCATACGCATATGGACGGGGAGCTGCTAAGTCATACTTTGATCCCGTGCCCGGATCAGGAGAGCTGTCGGATCGAGAAACTGGAGAATCTACCCTTCTCTCCGAACCAGCCCTTTCGATCATCGAAGGTGTCGAAGAGGCAGATCGTTTGGACATGGTCAATCGGTTCCTAATCGATAGATGGCGACCACAGTAAAATGGACAACTATGGGCCTAGGAAATCACGATGGCTAAGCTAGAAAGGCGTAAGCAAAGAAGGAAGAGAAAAAGTACCTGAGTTGAAGATATGGGAAAGCAAGGAGCGTAGCAAAAGGGAAGAGAAGGCAGAGGAATATATACAGGAAAGCCGTTGAAAGTCTTCCCGAGGAAGTCGTACGTCTCAACAGATCTCGGACCGCAAAATTTGAAATTCAAAATTATTTCCTTTACGCAAAGGGAAGAAAATATCAGTCGAATCTCTGATATTAAAGGAAGGAATCTTCCAAAAACAGGAAATGTCCCTGGATCTCTCCGTCTCTCCAGCCCGCGCGTGGTTTAAAACTTCAAATCTCCGACCTCATCATCTCCAGAAGATAAGAGAAACTACTACTAGACTCCGGTCAAACACGAAGGAACCGATCCTCACCTGGGTTCAGAATAAGTTCCGGCTTGAGTGGAACCCAGGCTAGCAAGACCAATGGAACGGGGTCCTACCTAAGGGGAGCCTGCTGAGAATGAGCAAACCCGGTTGACTTGAGTGCACAGGTTATTCCCCGACTTCGATGACGAAATCGAGAAATAAGGGGCAAACTGTTGGGAAAAATACCCTGGTATCATTTCCTCCAGCCTCCCGGCAGGACCTAGACCCTCGGGTCCCCGATAAGGGAACGCTCCGGGTCCCCGCTAGAAGGAACCCCGAGCTCGGTCCCAGGAACCGAGCTCCCTTCCAAGAAATGGAAAACTTCCGACAAGGAAAACCTTCCATATTTCAGAATATGGAAGAGTTTAACCTAATGAAACCGACTCTTAGACGACTATGTAAGAGCTACTAAAACCCTAAAGCAGGGGATCGACTTCTCCAAGGCTTAGACACTAGAATTAGTAGGGTTTATTCAAAGATCATTGTAACCTCTCTTGTTCTTGTTTGTCTGATCAATAATACGTCTCTTCAAGCCCATATTTTCATTATTCTCTCAAATCCTTACGAAATACATACAAACTCATTCGGTTTACCAGCTTGTCCATCGTTCCGTAGTACTCACAAAGATCCTACACAAAAATCCCCTAACACCCGGAGGGTTATTTACTTGCTACAATTCATTCTTGGTGCGCTGCCGTATGTGGTTTCCGATTCCTGAAATCATAGTCCGTGTGTTGGACCGTTTAGAAGTACCGATAAGCCAGCTGAACCCCACCAGCTTTCAGCATCTCATCGGTGTTGTGATCCTGAGCCACGAGCATGGTCTCTCCCTTACCGCTGACCACTTTGAAGCGATCTTTAGGCTGCAAATTGTCTCGAAGCCGCACCTCTACCAGTTGGTTCCTCGGACATATATGACGGTGATTAAGGGGCTTATTTCCAACTTTAACTCGTGGTTGAAGTTCTTCTTCTTCGTCCGTATAAATGCTGCATCTTTCGAAGAGAATTGCAACCCATTGTTCCGGAGCAAGCCGAATGACAGTCCCTTCATTAACCCGCTTCCCCCATTTCCCGAAGACGTGATCGAAGTGAGGGATCTCCTCAGGAATGGTCCTTTTTCTGGACCTTCTTTACGCCGAGGAGAGTCCGCATAACATTGAGACTCGTGCATCCCGATCTTGGAGTGGGTGCAGAAGAGAATAGTGATTCTTACTCCTTGCGATGTTCCCGCGGAGGAAAAGGACGCGAGATCTTCTAAGCGTAAAGGCATTGATCTTGGTGATATAGAGTTTTCCGTAGATGACTCTATTCTCCCAGGATGGGACCCAGACCTTGCTTATGGTGACGGTAGCGGTTCGATCGAGGTACCTATTCCAGATTTTGACGATTTCTTCGCTGGTTTGCCCTCGAGTTTCGATCCTCCTTCGTCCATAATCAACGGGGTTAGTTTCTTTTTCCTTTAGGAACTTCGCGGATAGAATCATGCGCCCCTATTTTTTTTAAACACGTTAGTTGTTTTTTGCAGGGTCTGAACATGCTTGGTTCAGCCCTTGAGATAAGCCACAGGGAGGCCATGTTTTATCGTTTCAAGGCAGAGAAAGCGGAAAAATACCTTGCGCGTGTTCAAAACGAAATTTTAGAGCGAGATTCGAAACTTGCCAAGGATCATGCCAAGGCCGTTCGTCAAGCGGAAAGGAGAGGTAGGAGAGAGATCACCGAGATGATGAAAAACCGTGCTTCTCAGTTCAAAGCCAAGTATGGAAACCTTAAGGAGGCTTATTCCTCGGTGGGCGCGTGGTTCAATTTGTACCCTTTGGAAGACGCAGGCGGACGACTCTGTTTTCGAGGATGAGATGGAACTCATGAAAGGTGGCATGAATGATCATGCCTATGCCGAGGCGCTTATTTCCCCGATCGATGGGAGGATTCAGGGATTCTGGGACCCCATCCCGGTTTTTCCCGATACGGAGGAGGTCGCGACCGAGGTTGCTGGTTATGATGAGGAAGTGGATTGTCCCGCGGATGCATTTGAAGCTTCCATGTCCGGGGGTTTTAACTTTGATCTGTGAAAATCAAAGTTAGCATTTGACGGGAGGAGGTTTCCCCCTATCTTGTGTTTATGGCCGAGTGTGGCCTTTATTATTTGTATCTGGCCGAGTGTGGCCTTTATGTTGAGACTTTGTGTGGGCATGTTTGGTCGCTTTGTTTAAATCGGGACTGGCCGTTGGTGGCTTCGAATCCCTACCGCTTTGCGGTTTTATATATGATGAATATTTATCGAACTACTTTGTTCTGAATATGTCTGAAATAAATATGAGTTGTCGTCTCATATTTAGTTTTAGCGAGACGTTCAATCTGTTGGTTTGCTCGAGATGTGAATTTCGTAAAAATTACTTATTTATTTTTACGAAGTTTCGTGAAAGTTAAGATATAGACGAAGAGACATGTTTTTTAAGATCTCGTATCACTTTTTAGATATCATGTCTTGAGATGTTAGAGACCAGTGTGCTGGGTTTAGGGCAAGATCTAGGTTTACTTTCGGTTTTAAGGTTTATGCGGTGACTAGCCGGCTATCGATTTTCATGTTGCGATTTCAACCTGATTTATACCGATTTAAAGTCCGCGATAGGTTCTCGGCTTATACGATTTGTTTGGTGTGAATCGAGCATCTCTCCAGAGACAATTTTTAAGCCAACTGGAAGTATTTAACCAAAATTTAGGATTTTTGTGGAACAAGTAAAAAATCTAAAACGTCTTACTTTCGGGAACGGAGGGAGTAAAAGACAAGCATTGTAATAAATGCATTCACACTATAATTGACACGTAGCAGCCTCACAATGATTTGACAATAAATATGTTAACGCGTTCACACTATATTCATAAATGTGTTCACATTATGTACTTTGCGTTTTTTTTAATATAAAACTCACATACATGGTTTCAATAAAACTCTGGATTTTTCGGTTCGAATAAAAATAGATAACGAATCAAAAGTCAAACTATATATTTATATTATTTTTATTGTTTACGGATAAAGTTGAGCAAAATATTCATAAATTTCGATTCGATTCGTTATCTGTTTTGATTTGAACCAAAAAAATCTGGATATCCGTAACTCTACGAAACAAATCAAATACTAAAATACAATATCCAAAAAAGAAGCAAATCACAAATACCAATATTTTTAGGAACATATATTTAATTCGATATGTTATATGCATATATATATACATATATGTAAAGAAATATAGATATATGTTATATATATTATACTTTATATCAGTTTTACAATATTTTTATGAATTAAATTTATTTTTATCGGTACTAGAATTTAAAATTTTAAATAATGTTTTATTTTTGTAATAAAATGTTATTATTAAAATTTTCAATTATTTTTAAAATTTTATTTTATTTACGCATCAAATCGGATATTCTGTAAAATTCTAAAACATTTCGGATATCCGAGTCACCGAATATCTAGGTGGCTAAAGATCGAATCGACACAAATGCTTCCAAATACCTAGATATTCGATCTGTGTCCACCCCTATTTACGGATACAATTTTATTTTCTTTGTATGTAAAAAATGACTAATGTCAAGGCCTTTTTATTTTAAATTAATTTTAATTTTATCTTTCATGTATTATTTTGAAAAAAAATGTCATTTAATATTAATTAACAATATCTTTATATATTTATCAACTATTTTTATATATTTTTTACATACACATGCATGTGCAATTTGATGTGAGCACCTTGATGTGAGCACCTTGATGTGAGCACCTTGTAACTAAGTATTCACCACAACTGAAGTATCTAATTTTTTTTTAAAGTTGAAATATTTTTTCTTAGTGCTTCTTTCATTACAGACCAAATTGTATTGAAATACTAATTTTCTTTTCTTTTTCTTAAATTATTATCTGTTTAGAAACTATAATATGAAACTATTGGTTCGACTTGACAACTATTTAAAATTCATAACATCAAAATAAACAAATAATATTAATTTTTTGTTTTTACTAGAAAAATCAAAAAATCAAACATTTTAACCGAATAAACTAAAATGAATATTAATTTAAAATAATGGTTATATTTTAGAAGATTAAAAACAAAAAAAAAATTTAAAACTGAACCAATATCCAGAATAAACAGATTTATTGTCTTTTTATTAAAAATAACGAAACTAATAATTACATTCCGTGCAATGCGTGGATTATTACCTAGTTAGTTAAATATTACATTGGCACCATTCTATACGATTTCAGAAATGGTATATTCTATTTTTAATCAAATATTCCATTATATTTTAGTGACCGTTGACTGTTTACATAGTGTCATAGACTGACATAAAGTATGTCATAGAAAAGGAAGAAAAAGAGGAAAAGAAAAGTAAACGAAGAAAAAAAGTTAATGAATTTGACTCGTATAAAATTTTGTGTTCCTTAAGCAGTCCATGTAAAATTTATAGAAAAAAAGAAGTGAACATTAGGAGGGTCACCATTTTATCCGGTAGTTTTGATTTGATTTATTATATTCGTTTAAATTTCATCCAAAAAATTTGTATATCCATAAGTATTCGAAGCAAAACAAATATTAAAATTAATATCTAATAAAAACGAAACAAATAAAAAATACTAAAAAATTAGAGTCAGATATTTGATCCGCTCCGATTTCTATACAAATAGATGTATATGTATATTTAAATATAGAATTTTAAATGTATAATTTTTTATACTTATTATTTTAACATATAATTTATTAATACAATTAATTATTAAATTGAAAAAGAATATAAAATACTTATAAAACTACAATTTATTCTAAAATTTTAAACTTTTAATTAATTTTAAAATTTTATGAAACATATAATTTCACTAATATTTATTTTTATTTTTTATTATGTGAACAATATTTTTTGAAAATAAACTTGTATAGTGTTTCCAAAATTTATTTTTATTGAATAAAGTGAATGAAATATCCGTAAATATTAGTAAATATCTGTAAATTTTTCGGATATCCAAAAAAACCCAGATATTCTTAAACTATAAAGCAAATCTAAAATACTAAAAATCATAGAAATATTCGATACGTGCCCACCTCTATTGAACAAGAGGAAAAACAGGAAAAATATACAATTTTTGCATGTCTTGAGTGTATGTGTATGTTTGGTCAAAAAAAAAAGGTTCATGTGTATGCTTTTGAAATGTTAAATTTATTGATATAAATAAAAATATGTATAATTATTGTGGATAACTAATTCAAGAAGTGATTCTAAATGCTGGTCTTCTTCTTTTGCCGAGACAATTTTCAACTCTCAGGACAGGATTTTCCTCATGTCTCCTGATAAAATGAAAAAATGTAATAAAAGGAAATATTTCTATATTTCCTGATTATACAATGATCTAACCTAGTTCTTGACTAACGACGACCTATAAAAAGGATCCCAAACCCTAGAATAAATGATTTACTACTCAAGACTCCGACTATAGATTAGACGGTTAAAACTAGGATTTTATAACCTTGTAGTTCCAGTTCTGTTAATCAAATAACGCATTACTAAAACTGATGAGTGCAATAACAAATTTATGGTGGAGTAATAGTGGAAACAAAAAAAATATTCATTGCTTCTCATAGGATAAATTATGCAGGAGTAAAGAAAAGGGTGGTATAGGTTTCCCTGATCTGCATGATTTTAATAATGTGTTATTAGCTAAAAAATTATGAAGACTAATAGGGAAAAAAAACTCCTTATTTGCGAAGGATTTTAAAGGAAGATACTATTGGAAATCCAGTCCTATGGATCCAAAAAAGTCATATTCACTTTCTTTTGGATGGAAAAGTATTACTTCAGTTTGATATCTAGTTAATAAAAGGCTAATGAAAAGCGTGGGAACGGAGAAATGAAAAATTATCTCTGTATGGAATGATTCATAGATCTTTGCTCCTCGCCTGAGGTCAGCGATACCAAAACATCAAAATCAATTTTTGAACCCATTACTAAAGATGAGAACCCTTATTAATCCGGTTTATTTCTCCTGGTATATTAATTTGCTCATGTTTATATACACCCAGATGATGTAGAAATCATTCGAAGTATGAAGGTAAGTTGTTTATCTAGACCATATAAAAATGGCTGGAATTTTACAGTATCAGGCCCTGTTCGGAACTACGCTAGGCGCTAGTCGGGCAGTAACCCCGGGCCTAGCGAGTTACCAAAAAATCGGGGAGTACTCGGGGATTACGCGGGGCATAGTTTTAAATACAATTTAATATATTTATAATATATTTAGCTAATTTTAAACATGATGATATAAGTTCTTAGACATAATTATATAATTTTTTGTATATACCCATAATTTTAAACAGTCTCATTTTGATTCGTAAATGATGGGTTTGGTACGAAAAAAATCCCTAAATGTAGTATGTATGTGTTTGTTTTAGGTTTGGTAGTGAATTATAATTATTTAGTAATGAATAATTACACAAAATCTGTTAATAATGAGTAAAAAAATAATCAAACGTGTTTTAACTTACACAGACGAAAAAAAAAACTTAGGCGGTCAACGCGGGATTAGGCGGGAATTAGGCGGTCAACGCGAAAATTAGACGGTCAACGCGGAAATTAGGCGGTCTTACGCGAGTCAACGTCTGGCTACATCGATTTGGGCATAATCGCCGCAGTCAACCTCCGAACAGCGCCTAGGCGGCTAGGCGGATGCGTTTTCGAACAGGGGTATCAGGTAGATACACGGTCAAATCAGGTTATAGAACATAACAGTTATTCACTGATGTCAAGTTATGCAGGAATGGACAAGATATCAAAACTCTACTAGTGTTTACTTGGAAATTACATTGTCATCTGAAATTACAAAATTTAGTCCGGCAAGTACTATCTGGTAGTTTAGTGGTAACAAGGAATTTAAGGTCTCGTGGTATTAAATGCGACACATCTTGTAATATTTGTGGTGCAGAAAAGGAATCTATAAATCGTGTTATTTTCAAATGTTCACTAACAATCCAAACATGGCCCTCTTTGAAATTCCTTCACCCCCCGTGGTCTGTTTCTAAGGCCTCAGTTTTTGAGATTATGGATTATTTGTTCTAGAAACTACCTAAGAGCATGATTATTGCAGTTTCTTAAAAAAGTTCTTAAACAAAATAAGTCATTTAATTAAATCAAAAATAAATAAAAGAGTAATAACCGATCTTTAATACATGATTTTGGGGTCCGATCATAAAGAGGGTTCTTAGACCACGTGTCAGCAAACTGTGAAATTTGATTTTTTTTTTTCTTTCTCTCCTCCTCTCTCGTCTTCTTCTCCGTCGACGATTGCTTCTGTGCTCAAAGGACCCTTCAAAATCGTCGAAGGTCCCGCCAGCTCCGCCGCCGGGAACCCAGGTTAGGGTTTTCTCTGTCTGATCTGATGAAACTTTCGATTGGATTTGTTTGTGTATAGATCTTGTGTACAGATCTGTGTTCTATAGACTTTGTAAGAGGATTTAGTGGTGTGTTTTTAAAAAAAAATTTGATTGCAGATGAGATTGCGAAGTTGTTTCCTGGTCTGTATGGTTAGCCGTCTGTGTTAGTTGTTCCGGATCAGAGTGCAGCTTCGTCGGGAGAGAAGTTGAAGATCGGTGTTGTTCTGTCTGGAGGTCAGGCGCCTGGTGGACACAATGTGATCTCTGGATTATTCGGTAGTATTTTAATATCTATGTCAAGTTATGGTTTTTCTTCACATTGTTTCAGTCTCAGTCTTGTAATTTTTTTTTTGGGGTTTTAGATTACTTGCAGGAACGTGCTAAAGGAAGCATATTTTACGGGTTCAAGGGTGATCCAGCTGGTATCATGAAATGCAAATATGTCGAGTTGAATGCTGAATACATTCAGCCTTACAGGAACCAGGTTCTTAGACAGCATTTAGTTTATGGATTCTTGTCACAAACTTTGTTATCTGATTGGGATTCTAGAAATTCAATAATCGTTTTATGCTGATGTGGTTGTAATTCTCTTTTGGTATCAATAGGGTGGCTTTGACATGATCTGCAGTGGAAGAGACAAGATTGAAACGCCTGAGCAGGTTGATTTTTTTTTTTTTTTGAAGCTTCTTAAGTGATTTATTACTGCTTCCGTAGTTACATGTCGTGTGTAATTGTATGTTGTCTCACATGTGTAGTTTAAACAAGCTGAGGAAAAAGCAAAGAAGCTAGATTTGGATGGATTGGTGGTTATCGATGGAGATGACTCCAACACCAATGCTTGCCTCCTTGCTGAAAACTTCAGGTATTACTTTTAGTCCAATCTTTCTATGTCTGTATTTGAAAGTTTTTTAGCTTAGTCTAAAGTTCTTGTTCTTCAAGATAAAACAATGTTTAATAATTTTTTTTAAAGAATCCTTAGTTAAGAAATCCCGGTGGAGCACAAAGACTAGGGGTTTCTTAACTAAATTTCATAACTAACTTTTATTATTAAACAAATCATTAAGAAATCCAAATGAGGTTATAAGGTTAATGATGCTCTAAGGAGCCTGATTTAAGGTCCTTTTCATGAATAATATGGAACATCTAGAAGAATATGAATGAGAAAGACTATCAAAATAGAAATAAAAACCCACAAGAGCAAATAGAAATAAAAGCTACAATGTCCATCTTAAAATTAGCTTTTAGCCATGTGATCATTTTTAGTAATCCATGTCATATTTTTTCTAATGAAAATGAATGTGCTGTGACATATATGTAAAGTTTAAAAAATCAGTTCTCAAATAATGTATAATAATGTCTAGGGATTAAACCTTTTAACTATTATTAGATTTTACTTATGTTCATAATGTTTACAAAACCGCACCGCATTTAATATTTAACAAAATCTCTACATTCACCTATGTTATATGTCACTATTATGATCGCACGGCTGTTTTTCCTCATTTGTTTCCCATGTTACTATTCGGACCGTTAAATTTTTGGTTGATCCTTCTCATTAACAACAAGAACCCTAGACGTCTTTGGAATTAAGCTAGTTAGATCTCTAGGGGATCCTATACTCTCACCAACAACTAAAACCCTAGACTTGTAGAGATAATCAAGGGATTTAGCCATTTAGGCTACTCTCTAGTGAAAACAGTGGACTTGGTACCCTCGCAAGTCATCTCCGTACAAGTAACTTCACAACTCCCGACATGCTTAGCCTTAATGACTAATATTTCTTTTTTTTTGTAACTTTTAATGACTAATACTTTATGGAGCATGAAAGTGCCTTCATCATTTTCTCTGCCTCCATCACATCGAACACTCCTTCCTTCTTCAGGTCTGATTCCTGCTTCATATTCAAAATGTCTGGGAACACAGACGCGTCAAACTGAAAATCAAATAAATTTTAGATTTGGTTGAATGATCATCGAGTTACTTTTCCGTGTGGTGCAAGCCGTCGGAGTCAATTCCATGGAGAGAAATCGACGTAATTTCATAGAAAAAAAAAAGATTTAGATTCAATAAGCCTTTCATAAAAAATATATAATAATAGTTTGACATGCATTCAGAGAGATACCAGTCTCTTGGATGGTACAAATGTAGTAAGGTTTTAGACAACTTGAATGGTACAAATGTAGCTAACTATCTATAAGATAACTTCACAAGCCTTTCTTCTTTTTTAAGAGATAAGGCAATGTACACAACTTTCTGATATCATATTGGCGAGGAGGAAAACTCTGCTGTGGAGTTTAGGATCATGGATTCATTGCAAAATGGGTAGAGATCAGAACCAGAAACAGAGGATTGCATTGTCGTTGCCGTTTGATGGGCCACACCAGACACACTCGAGCTTCCATGTGTATCAATGTTAAGATTTGAGATGCTCCAATTGTGTCCATATAGACCAGGATCTGACATAACCTCTCTTATGTTGATCTCTCCCTCGAGCATTTTAACAGCCTCTGACATGGTAGGCCTTAAGGAAGGAGATGAGTTTGTGCAAAGGAAAGCAACTTTGATCATCCTTACTGCTTCTTTGCTGTTGAAATCTCCTTGGAGCACTGGATCTACAATCTCCATTATGTCCCCTCTCTGATGCAGCGTCAGAGCCTGAAATTTCATGTAGAAAGTATAAACATTGTGAATCGAATGAGTTGAAGAGAAACAAAATCTCCATGTTTACCCAATTGATAAGGGAGACATGATCATCACTTCCTTTCCGTTTCATATTACTCTTTCCACTAACAATTTCCATTGCCACAACTCCGAAGCTGAACACGTCTGCTTTCTCAGTCAAATGACCCCACAGTGCATATTCTGGAGCCATATATCCACTGCAACATTAGCGAAACCAAGGCTAAGCTTTTTTTTTTTTTTGCCAATGTGCGTTTTTTTATGTGCGATACTTACACGGTCCCTGCAATCTTGGTGCTAATGTGGGTGTGTTCTTCTTCATGGAGCCTAGCCAATCCAAAGTCTGATATCTTTGCATTAAGGTCAGCGTCTAGAAGCACGTTACTGGTTTTTATGTCACGGTGAACCATCCTGATCATCGATCCTTCATGGAGGAATTCAAGCCCTCTTGCAATTCCCACGCATATGTTTTGTCTAACTTCCCATTGCAATTTCAGGGAGCTCTTTCCTGGAAATGGACGAAAACCAAAAAGATATGATATCGCTTTACATTTGGTAACATACTGAAAACTTCAAAAAACTATGAATGACTTTTATTTACCAAACAGTGCAAGAGCAAGGGAGTTATTTTCCATGTATTCGTACACGAGCATTAACTGATTCTTCTCTACACAACATCCATAAAGCTTGACAAGGTTTGGATGATTCAGACCTGAGATCATGCCTATCTCATTCACAAACTCGCGGTTTCCTTGGCATGACTTGGAAGATAGCTGCTTGACTGCTATGATAGTTCCATCTGAAAGCTCTCCCTGCATTAGGTTTCTCATATCAGAAACCAGAAGCAAAGCCATCTTGTCTCTAATTGAGAAGAAGTTTGTGTGTGTTTTAGCATACTCTGAATACGGATCCAAAACCTCCTTCTCCAAGTTTATTGGCTTGATCAAAATTGTTTGTTGCAGCTTCCAGTTGCCTCCAAGTAAAGCAAACGGTTTGCACACCCTGTGCTCTCAAATCTATGTATCATGTTACATGGAGAAAATGGTATGAGCATATGGAATGAATTGATTCATATATTCTATGATATCTGGTACCTCTTTCTCGTGTGTACTTGTCTCGTATGCATATTTTCTGAGTGTATAATCCAAAAGCCAAGAGAGTAACTGCTATCAAGCTACCCACTACCCCGAAAATTAGTGGATAATTGGTGTCAAGTTCTGTTTTCATTGCTGAAAATGAAACACTCAAAAGTGTAAATATAAATACATTGCATCATATATAAACCAAGCTGAAGAAAAATGTCTTTATTAAAGTAGTTTTTGTTTTTGACCTCCACATTGTGGCTCCATACCTGAAATTTTTAAAAATGAATATTATAATTATGATGTAGGAACCGGTGACTTGAGAAAGCCACAAAAAAGTACGAGAAGGAGTACAGTTGGTGCAGAACAAGTGGTGAAGGTTGCTTACTGCTGTGACACAAGGAGATAGCAGAGATAAGAGGACCATAATTTCCTCTTTCAGGAATAAGTGTTGTTCCTTTACCAGCCCAGTACAACTGAATCTCTAATATATTATTTGTCACATTCGCACTCACTGTTTTGAAAACAGGCTTCAGAGTCCCATTAGCCGCCTCTTTGATGTTAAAATCCCTCAAGAACAATACTCCCTAACCGGGGAGAAAAAGTACATAAGGAAATGAACTTCAATCTTCCATGCATATGACTGAAACAAACAAAATTATTTTTGTGATCTGCAGTGAAGCTTTACCTGAACATAAACGTCAAATATGCGTCTGCCAAGACGACTGTATAGTTCTTGGTCTGAAAACTGGATCTCCATAAAATGGAGTTTCACACTGTAGGTTCCATTCTCCATGCAAAACGCATAATAAACTAGAGATAGGGGAGATCGACGTGCCGTCTTATAGATATCAGGGGAATCCCCAGATAATCTTAAACTAGTTGAAATGATGTACGTGTCATCTGTGTTACTTGATTCTTTCGTATGACCATCTGAGAAGAATTCCCCTGTGTTACTAATTCCCCAGTCTTTGAATTGCTGATTTGTTGCGGCTTTGGTTTTAGTGTTATCAGCTTGATAAGTGATTTTATGAGAAGATTTTGTAATAACTATGTTGTCTCCACCACAGTTTATATGTAGTGTTCGCTGATCTACCATCCATAATGATTATAACCATCATTAGAAAGAGATAATTAAGTAGTAGCTGAATAGTTGCATGTTGGAGATGTTAAGACAGCTTATTATGTACTTACAGCTCGTGCAGTTGATTGGACCAGCACATGGAAGAATCCCAGTTCTGTACCAAATTGTTAGGCTTTTCAGCACAGAATATCCATACCATATCTACTGCTTGATTGTTGTAAAGATAATGTTCAACAGTGTACTTACAAATTGTTTAAGTATGAGCTCCGGTATGTGTTAATGTTACTGAAACAGTGAAAAGTTGAAAACAGACACTTCAACATGAGAAACTGAGAATGTATATATCTACCCAACATTTATGTCCGTACCTATTCTCCTGGCAGCTAGGCCACCATGAGAAATTGTTGTAAGAGAGATCACTGTAAGAATAACCAAAATTGAAAAATATTATTAACATAACAAAAAAATACTTTGTAATATAGGCAAATTAAGCAGGGCCTAACCGTACACATGAGATTTGCAATTGAGAAAAACATAAATTGACATAAGAAAAAGGAAGGTCTAACCGTACATTTGAGCGTTGCTTTTGAGAAAAACACCAGATTCAACTTCTCCAGAAAGCCTGTTTCCAGTCAAATATCTGAAAGAACATGTCAAGAAAATATATACATGATCATGATATTATGCTATTCACAATGAAAGGTATCCAGACTGTAGTACTTACGTATATGCTGGTGCTCTTCCTCCATGAACGTCACCAGTCAAATTGTTGAATGATAAATCACTGCGTAAAACGTGTACAAAATAAATAAATTTGGTACAAATGTTAATATGTAACTATTACATATACATATTTGATAGATCCATCGAAAGTTCCTTAATAGACGCTCTCATATCTGCATATAACACTCGTTAACATATTTCTCGCTATGATCGCTATCTATGTTGTTACCCATGACTTAATAATAATCTAAATATACACACATATAAATTATATAGGCCAGTATTTCTATAAGCACATGTAAATGAATGTCATGAGCATACCCATCTAGTCATGCACAAGTTCCTTAGCAGATATTCGTGGAGTATTTGTTAAGCATTCTAGTTCTGAATGATAACTTTGAAACTTACAAAGTCGTTTCACTTGTGACCAGAAAGAACTTACAGAATCTTTAGTTTTGGCATATTCCAGATGTAAGAAGGAATCGGACCAGACAAACTCACATTCCTCAAAATCCTGGAACACAGGGAGGGGAGACTTCAGTTTGAAAATTTCAGTTAAATCACGCCTCAAGAAGGAAAAACATATCACAGGAAACTAAATACAGGGTTTCAATGGCTTGGCTCGATATATATGGGAAGATGTTAATCCCACTCGTATCAGTGATAAACCTGCATATGAGACATATAAAACACCAGTCCCGTTTCAGTTGTATATTTTGCTAATCAATTGAAAGTAGTACACTTACAAGTTAGTAAGATTTTCTAGGCGCGCTATTTCATCAGGTATTGGTCCTTTTAGTCCACTCGCGTATAGATATCTGTTGATCATGGCCAGCACAAGTTAGACGGTGCATAAACAGAAGGTATAAGAGAACTAACGAAAATTGTTGCAGGACAAGCTTACAGCTTTTGAAGCCGAGGCCAGTTGCCAATGTATGCTGGGATGGTACCATCAAAGTTATTGTCACTTACCCTACTGCATAATGAGAACAAACAAGTGTTGATGAAAAGGTCGATTCTTTGCTCTGTTTTATGCTTGATATGCTTGCGATTTCTCGTTTGTTCACTCGTGTGTATTTCGTTAAGCAAGTAAAGAAAAGACACACGCAAATTTATCCAGTTCACGCCTTAGTGTGAGGATGTTACGTCTGGCCGAGGTTTGCTCGGAAATCCACTAGAAAGCTTGGTTACACTTAACCCTTAGAGACAGAGCAAAAACGCTGAACTTGCGGCTGCTCTCTTCTATTCTCTGATTCTCTCTTAACCCTAATGTCTCAGTTCTTGTCGACTTTATATGACTGCACTGGCGGTGCAACGCTCCTCTCTCTCCTCTGTATTCTCTTCGTTTCCGTACAGAGGAAGAAGACAAAAGCCAACGCTTACAGCAAAGGTTAATTACTCCTTTACCCTTTGATACCGTTAAGTGAAGCACATGAGCTCCTCGTGCTTCCTTTGCTCTTAACGATCAACTGAGACCTTCCCCTTGGGTTAGAGGCTTCTTGACACTTAGGCAATATCTCAACAAAACTCCACCTTGTCGTAGTGTCATCAACTTCTTCTCATCTCTTAGCTTTTCTTTCTAGTGTTACTTGATTTCCCCCTCGGTTCCTGATACTCTTATCAGTCACTGGTGATCCCGAGCTTCTCCAATGCGCTCAGGAACTTGTTCACATGCAGTACTTTAGTAAGCATGTCTGCCAGGTTGTGAACGGTTGATATCTTCAGAATCTTTGTTTCCCCATCAGTGATTGTGTCTCTGATGTAATGAAACCTTCTCTGTATATGCTTTGTTCTTTCGTGATGAACAGCGTTCTTCGCCAGCGCTATTGCGCTTTGAGAATCACAGTGAATCTCTACTGCATCTTGCTTGAAACCCAACTCGTTCATCAACTCTTTTAACCAAACAGCTTCCTTTGCTGCTTCTGTCAAAGCAATATACTCAGCCTCCATAGTCGACAACGCGACCACAAGTTGCAGACTAGACTTCCAGCTTATCACATTACCTCCCACCGTGAATGTGTAACCTGTAATTGATCTCCTCTTATCAAGATCCGCTGAGTAATCTGAATCACAGTACCCTGTCACCACAAACTCTGTTTCTCCCTTGAACTGTAGCTTCGTGTCGAGTGATCCTTGAATGTATCTAAGGACCCACTTTACTGCTTGCCAGTGACTCATAAGAGGCTTTCCCATGAATCTGCTTATCATTCCGACTGGATAAGCTAGGTCTGGCCTCGACCCTATCATCGAGTACTTGATGCTACCAACTGCGTTTGCGTAGGGAATTGACTTCATCTGGTCAGCTTCTTGTTCCCATTCCTTGTCAGTAGCAGACTTAAGCCTCATGTGAGCTCCCAGCGGTGTCTTCACAGGCTTACAGTTCTCCATTCTGAAAGACCTTAATATCTTTTTCAGATACTCTTTCTGTGACAACTCCAAGACTCCTTGATCCCTGTTTCTTTGAATCTCCATTCCCAATATCTTCTTCGCTGGACCAAGATCTTTCATTTCGAAGGTAGAGCTTAGACTTTCCTTCAACTCCTTCACTGTATCTTTTTTCTTCGATATGATTAACATATCATCAACGTACAGCAAAAGGAAAGTCCTTTCTTCTTCTGTGTTTATCTTGAAGTAGACGCAACTGTCTTTTAGACATCTTGAGTAGCCAGTAGACCTCATGAACTCATCGAACCTCTGGTTCCACTGTCTTGGTGATTGTCTCAGGCCGTACGATGACTTCCTCAGCAGACAGACCTTTTCTGGTGCGTTCTTGTCCACATATCCCTCATGCTGACTCATGTAAATTTCTTCGTCTAAGTTTCCGTGCAAGAAAGCTGTCTTGACGTCCATCTGCTCTAGTTCTAGATTGAAATGAGCAACAGCAGACAACATTAGACGAATAGTTACATGTTTAACTATAGGCGAGAAAATCTCTTGAAAATCAATGCCTTCCCTTTGAGAGTAACCCTTTGCAACAAGTCTTGACTTGTGTCTTGGCCTCTCTATTCCTGGAATACCGATATTCCTTTTGAACACCCACTTGCAACCAATTACTCTTTTCTTCACTGGTTTGTCAACCAAATCCTAAGTGTGGTTCTTTCTCAGTGATATCATTTCTTCATCTATAGATTCTCTCCAGAGTTCACTCTCTGAACTCGACATTGCCTCAGCGTAGCTCTGTGGCTCAAGAACTCCACCATCTTCTATTAGATTGTACGCAAAACCAAGATCTCCTAACTCATCATATCTCTTTGGAGGTCTTGTGATTCTTCTTTCTCTGTCTCTTGCTAATTGATAATCAGCAAGACTTGGTGGCATATAATCTTCTTCTGAATCTGTTTCTGACTCAGATCCTTGTTCTTGTTCTGGAAAAGAATTTTCTTGGGTTGTGTTCTCTCTCTCTACAACTCCACCTTGATCAACATTACTTTCTTCTGTAGTTACAGTTGGAGCATTTATCACTGCAACTTCAGGTTCTGCTGTTGATCTATCTTCACTTGGACCTTCTTCGGTAGAGCTTTTGTACATGACTTCTTCATTGAAGACTACATCTTTGCTGATTACAACCTTTCTGTCATCAATGAGCCATACTCTGTAGCCTTTTACCCCAGCTGGGTAACCTAGAAACACACCCTTCTTCGCTCTAGGATTGAGTTTGCTATGAACATATGCAATCCATCCAAAACTTCTCAGACCACCCAGATCAGGTAGTACTCCTGTCCAAGCCTTTTCAGGTATTTCAAACTCAATGGCAGACGCAGGAGTCCTTTTGATCACATATACCGCTGTTGAGGCTGCGTATGCCCAAAACCTCTTTTCAAGACCCGACTCGCTGAGCATGCTCCTCACCTTCTCCATTATAGTTCTGTTCATGCGTTCTGCAATCCCATTTTGCTGTGGGGTGTAGGCACATGTCCTGTGTCTCACCACTCCTTCTTGTTTGCAGAAACCATCAAACTCTTGATTACAGAACTCAAGTCCATTGTCAGTTCTCAACTTCTTTACCTTTCTGTTTGACTGATTCTCCACCATTGTCTTCCATTCAACGAAGGTTCTGAAAGCTTCATCCTTCGTTCTTAAAAAATATATCCAGACCTTTCTGGTGAAGTCATCAATAAATGTCATGAAGTATTGACAATTACCAATAGAGTTTGGTACTGAAGGTGCTCCCCAAAGATCTGAGTGTATGTACTCTAGCTTTTCTTTTGTGACGTGTATTGCAGTCCCAAAACTCACTTTATGTGTTTTCCCATACACACAGTCTTCACAAAACTCAAATCCTTTCATTTTATCAGCTTGTAGACATCCCTTCTTGATCAACAAATCAGTATTCTTCTTACTCATGTGACAAAGACGACTGTGCCACAACTTTCACTCGTTCTTGGAGCTCACTACAGCATTAGCACTTCCTGCAATCAACTTTCCTTGCAGAATGTATAGAGTTCCAACCTTCTTCCTCTTTAACAGTGTTAAGCAGCCCTTGATTACTTTCAGAGAACCATTCTTCGACTGAAACCAGCACCCTTGATCTTCCAACGTTCCCATTGAAATCAAGTTTCTCGACATGCTTGGAACATATCTTACATTTGTGATCAGAACCGTTGAGAGATCCTCATTCTGAATCCTTATACTCCCAATGCCTTTGATCTCAGAATAAGTTTGATTTGCCATCTTCACTCTTCCTATCTTTGAATCATCAAACTCGACAAACCAATATCTTCTTGGTGTCATGTGAAATGAACACCCTGTGTCCATGATCCACTCATCTTCTTGTCCATCGCTTACTGCGTTTGATTCTTCTTCAACGTTTAACCCAGCAGCATCGATAACGTGTTTCATAACATTCGAGGTTTCTCCCTTCTCTGAGCTGTTAGACTTCTTGTTTCTTTCTTTCCAAACAAAACACTGCTTCTTGTAGTGGCCTTCTTTGCCACAGATCCAGCAAGTCTTCTTCTCTCTTGACTGTGACCTGTTCTGACTCTTCCCTCTGTCTGAGCTTCTACCTCTCCGATCTGATCTACCTCTTTCTTGAACATACAAAGCCTATGAGCTACTCTTGCTTAGTTTACCACTTGCTCCAAGTTCAAGATTTTTTGACCTTATAGCTCCATTGATTTCATCCAAAGCCAAAGTTGTCTTGCCATACTTCAACGTTTCCTTTAACTGATCAAACTGTTTCGGCAAGGACACTAACAGAACGATGGCTTGGTCTTCATCAGGACATTTTGTACCCATACAACCTCTGCTTCAGATATATCATGTTGGGTAAGGACTTAGCCATGCACAACTTATCTAGCATCTTGAGCATACCAGCTGCAGTTGGTTCCTTTATGACTTTCCTGAGAACATGATCTCCCAGACTTAGTATGATCGTAGATCTAGCTTTTCCTCTCTTTTCCTTGAGAGCTTTGTCTTTGAGAATCTTCTCTTCCGGTTTGACATAAGCTTTGGTCGCAGATGTTGTTCCTTTCTCAGCTGTAGAATCTTCAACATCAACGTCCTCTTCATCTTCGAGTCCTTCTAGCAGGCCCAGTAGCTCCATGTGAGCCAACAACTTTTCTTTCCAGAGAACATAGTCTCCATCTCCGTCGAACTTCTCCACCTCAGAACGCCCTGAGGTCATCTCTCGCATAAAGGGCAAAGCTTTACAGAAAAAGCTTCAAACTTCACAAGGTTTCAACCTTTCCTCGATCCCAGCCAGCCAACCTGGCTCTGATACCAGTTGTTGATGAAAAGGTCGATTCTTTGCTCTGTTTTATGCTTGATATGCTTGCAATTTCTCTCACCTCTCTCGTTTGTTCACTCGTGTGTATTTCTTTAAGCAAGTAAAGAAAAGACACACGCAAATTTATCCAGTTCACGCCTCAGTGTGAGGACGCTACGTCTGGCCGAGGTTTGCTCGGAAATCCACTAGAAAGCTTGGTTACACTTAACCCTTAGCGACAGAGCAAAAACGCTGAACTTGCGGCTGCTCTCTTCTGTTCTCTGATTCTCTCTTAACCCTAATGTCTCAGTTCTTGTCGGCTTTATAGGACTGCACTGGCGGTGCAACGCTCCTCTCTCTCCTCTGTATTCTCTTCGTTTCCGTACAGAGGAAGAAGACAAAAGCCAATGCTTACAACAAAGGTTAATTACTCCTTTACCCTTTGATACCGTTAAGTGAAGCACGTGAGCTCCTCGTGCTTCCTTTGCTCTTAACGATCAACTGAGACCTTCCCCTTGGGTTAGAGGCTTCTTGACACTTAGGCAATATCTCAACAACAAGGTTTGTTAAAACTTATCTTTTTGGACTACTCTACAGGTGAGTTGGTCTTTTTAATTCGGTTCGGGTTAAATGGTTTTCAGTTAGTTCTTACCCAAAAATTGTGCCTAATTGAACTGTACGAAAATTTGGGTTCGTTTGGTTCATTCTTGAATTAGTTTGGTTAATGAAAATTTTACCAAAGCCAACGATTTTAGTTAATTTTGGTTGTTTCAGTTAGTTCAATTATTCTGGTATGAAATTTGGTTGGTTTATTTCAGAAATTTTAGTTGTGTTGGTATCGTTTGGTATAAGTTATTTTTTTTTATAATGAAAAACTGAACTAATTGATAATCAAGAGCCAATTTTTTAATATGCCAAATTAAACCGATCAGATCATAGCCGAACTTGAACAAAAAAACCTAAACTTTTTGGTTAGGTTCAAAATTCCAGCCCTAGGTGAGCATTTTGTAAGTGTCAAATCAATTTACAACCAAACAATTAACCTTAAGAAGAAACATAGCATACTAAAAGGTCAAAGACGAAGTTCAACAAAAAGCTGTAAACCAACTTCCTCAAAGCTTCCGGAAGAATATATGTCCATGACTTTACTAATCATATAGGTCTAATTAGTAATGAAAATTTATAGTTTATACAGCACTTACAAATCCTCAAGGTTCACCAGTCTCGCGAGAGAGTTAGGCAGGCTTCCTGTAAATTGGTTGGACCCAAGTTGTCTGCAATATCCATTTAGCATTCCCATTACGCCAAAATATTAATGGTTAACTTTAAGAGGGATATGTCTTACAATCCTTTTAGGTTCGTCAAGTTACCAATCCCGTCGGGAATCGGACCAGAGAACTGATTTGCTTCAACCCCTCTGAAAATTTCATCACATCAACGCAATATCAGGTCAAATCAAAAGGCGTAGTGTAGGAAATAATTTGATACGTACAGGAATCTCAGATTGTTGAAATTTTGTAAACCAGATGGTAAAGGCCCAGACAAACGATTCGCGCAGAGCGAGCTGCGTGAACATTCAAAGTTAACTCGCAAAACATGAATATTATTTTATCCCAAAAAACTATCAAGCCTAAATTGGTTACACCCAAGTTGTCTGCAAAACGAGAGAGAGAGAGAGAGAGAGAGAGAGAGAGAGCAGAGTGCTGACATATAAGTAAGGTTTGGCAGCGAAGCCCACTCCATTGGGATTGAGCCCGAAAGGTAATTTCTACACAAGTCTCTGCAAAAAAAGAAGCAGAAACTCGCTATAAATTTTCTGGATATTCTCAAGCTTCAGGTTTTGTTTAAGTATGCAACTAATGGGATTTTTTATGTTGACAATTTTTTATTTAATGAAAATTATAATATTATACTAAATAATTAGAAGTGTCAAAATGAGTTATATCTTATGAGCTGGTTCAACTCGATTTTTATGAGCATGATCTCTGTTTTTCTTACTCATTTAATAAATAAGCTTAATGAACGAGCTTAAATTAGATCACGAGAACGAGTTATATAATCGATCTTTAATGATCATGAGCTAACTCATGAGCTTGGTCGCTTTTATATTAATATATATATACACACATATATATATATATAGATGACTTCCATATTTAATTAAAATATTTTACATGTATATTAACTTAAATGACATTATTCTATGCATATATGCATAATTTTAATTTAATATTTATAATTAAATAACTATTAATTAAAATAATAATCTCTAACTTACTCATACTGTTCAAGTAAATCTATTTTTTTATGTTGACTGAGCCAGTTAGTAACAAACTTGGTCAAACTATAATATAAATCCTTAACTTTTTGGTCCAATTCTTCACAAGATTGGATATAGACAAGTAAACAATAAACTGGAATTTGTTAACCAGATCAAGTACGTAATTTGATATTTTTTTTTTACCTTTTGATAGATATATATATACACACAATATAAAACGATCAAAAATTCTGGTTGTAGAAACTCTATAAATAATTGTTTGATAAAATACGAATATAATAAATCATTTAATTTTATCGGTTTTGAGTTAGACCGGTTCAAAATATGATATAGTTTGATAAAATAATAAGTTTATAAATTTTACAAAATGTTATGTAAATATGCAATCCTTTTAAAATAATAAATTACTATTTAGTACATATAAATTTTATTTAAATATTAAAAAATACATTGTATCATTTTTATCTCCAGAAGAAAATTCATCCATAATCTTATTAACATTACAAAATATTTTGATATTATTTAGCAAGATTACATCTAAAACTCATTCATAGTCATTGGTATACACCAAAGACCAAGCATATTAAAGTCAAATTTATAAATTTTAATTAATATTATTCTAATATTATTTTAATTTAAAAATATTTCAAACTATTTGAATCTGAAAAATAAAATAAAAAAATTAATAAAATATCAGAGTTTCAACTTTATGATTTTTTAGAGTTTGCTTGAATACTATTCTTTATATTTTTAAAGATAAATATTACAAAATATGTTTAAGAAAGATAAATTTTGAAACTTTTATGTAATTTATTAGTTAGCAATTTTAAATTTTAAATTTCAAAAATTAATTAAACTTATTTAATTAACGTTTTGAAAATATTTAATGAAATAATATATTTATAATCAAAATTTAATATATTTTTAATATTTGTAAAAACCTAAAAAGAAACTATTAATTGGAAAAAGTATAACTAATTATCGATTCTTTACAAAGGTTCCGGGTGGTTGAACGTACATCGTTTGGAGATATTGAAGCTCAGCTAACTCAGGTGGAAGTTTTCCTCGAAGGCTAAGGGTCTTTAGGTCTCTTTTTCGTTCAAATGCAATCAGAAAATATAAAACATATCACACGAGAATATATATAAGGCAGACGAGACAGACAATTAAAAACACTCACATGTTTATTATACGACATGTTGTGTTATTGTTGAAGCTACAATCACAGTCAATGGTGTTGTTTCTAAGCTCCGGATTCGAAACAATAGCAACTTCGGGAATCATCTTTAGGTATCCTAAATAGCAAGGGTCTCCAGAACTTAGGTCCAATCCGTTGATACCAAGTGTAGTGGCTATCTTCTTTAGAGCATTCACTGCGTATAATATATATTTATAACAAGTACAGATATAAATACGCGGATTTTGATAACAAATGAATGGCTATTATTCTCATACACTCATCTTGATGAAGAATTGATGAAACAGATGTTGAGATTGCTAAGAAGCTTGTGATGATTGTAAAGAAGGGGAAAATAATTGAGAAGACGATCAACATATCTAAATGAATTATATATTGCGATTCTTTGTATGAGCACTTGTCTGTTTGATTCCCAATAATACACACATACATATATAATGCTTTAAAGTTTGACCATAACGTCCTCAACTCCTCATCTATATCTGGTCCCTCATTTCGACAAAAAAAAATATCTGGTCCTGTATCGCTGAACTCAACTACAAACAAGTCTTAAGACTAATCTCGAAGATATGCCAAGAGCCGTACGTATTTGGCCATCGAAAAATATCAAGGGCTGTTCAATATGGCAAAACCGAACCATACCGAATCGAACCAAACCGAAATAGATAATATGGTTTGGATTTGATATATACCATACAAACCGAATGGATATGATTTTAAAAAACCGTAGGATTTGGATATGGTTCGGTATATAACCGATAAAAACGAATAAACCGAATAAAACCGATCAAAAAATAGAAACATGTAAATATGTATATATTTTAAAACAACGTATGAAAATCATAAGTTAGTTTTTTGCTAATAACTAATTACCATATTTTTTACAGTAATAAAATAGTCCTGATTTGTAAAACACTTGAACTATAATTAAATAACAATTCATCGCAAACATGCTTCTTATTTTCTTAGTCTTCTTTTGATCTTTTTGCTTTAATTTAGCATTGACTAAATTAAAATAAAGATTATAAATTTGATGATAACAATTAGTGGAAATTCTTCACAATTTTTTTATCTATAAACGAATAGAGTTTCATGTTTAATAGATGAAACATGACTTTGATGAACGCTAAATATGAAAGAATATAATAACTTATTTTTTTTGCTTCGTGCTTCTGTTTTATTTTTTGTTTTTTATTTTTATTATCAAAATTTTGAGCTTTGATTTTAATTATAGATTTGATTATTTTATTAGATGATAGAAACATTTTTTATTTTTGTTCTTTTATTTAAACTTATAATATTTTTTAATAAATGAATGTGTTGACAACAAGACTCTAAAATTCATATAATATGATCCCAAAATAAAGAATTATGTTTTTTGGTATAAAATCGAATAAACCGAAAACCGACGGTATATAAACCGAACCGAAGTAAATATGGATTTAGAATGGTAGTTATATTTTACTAACCGAAATACCGAAAAAACCGAAAAAAAACCGAACCGAACCGAAACCGAACCGATATCCGGATTGAACACCCCTATATCAAACCCTCAAGCTCTATAAATAACTTATTTGAGAGTTAATGTTTCAAAAATAGTAGTAATTTACATAATTGCCACACACTTCAATGAGTGTGCGTGTATGAAAGAGTAAATGTGTTTTAATAAATACATAACAAAATTTAATTAGGATATGGAAACGTAGGAAGACTCAAGTATACAATCACATCCGTATGGATACATATACACACCAGTAGTTCTTATGCTATTATGAAAGCATTAAATGAACAGTTCGCCGGGACGAAATTCAAAGTAAACGCAATTTTGTTGTTTTTTTTTTTTTGAACAGAAGTAAACGCAATTAGTCAAGAAGAGATGTTTGTATCAAAAGGAGAGAAACTAAAGAGTGAAAGAGAGAGAGAGTGTGTGTGTTTGAATACATGTTTAGTATGAAAAGAAATTTCTCAATTCAGTTTCAAAATGTCGACAGGTAAAATAGCATGCACAAAAGCATTCATAGATGTACAAAGATCCAAGTTAACTGGATTATTAAATCGGCTCATGTCACTGTATATACTCCAGTAGTCCTTTTTAAGTTGAGTTTCGAAAATATTATGAAAACTTATTGAGTTTTTGATATCACTCAATTTAGCCTAAGTGATTTGTACTCTCTCAAATAAGAGGTCGAGTTGTAATATTTACGGATCGAATCCACAATAAATTGGGCACACAAAAGATCTTAAACATATTATAATTAAGTTAGGTCAATTATGGAAATAGTAAATTGCAGTGGTAAACAAGGCAGTTGTTCGGTTGATTGGTTTTAGGTTTTGTAAACAATAATGAAAAACCGTTATACTTGGGGGTTCTATTCAGGTAATCAAGATTATAATAGTATAGAAGTTAGAGTAGTTTATTGGCTATTCTAGAACTCAAACAAAGTAATAAACTATCAGCTTTCGTTTGTTTAGAATATTTATTGTCTGGATCTCAGATTTCAACTGTCGTTTATTGATCTGGAGAAAGCGTCGATCGATGCGCTATCAATAGATAGTCGATCGATGCGCTATCAATAGATAGTCGATCGATACATCTTTCAGAACGTCGATCGATACACCTATAAGGTTGGCGATCGATGTTCCTTCTAGCAAGCTTTACCGAGCGGGTTTGACTATGTTCACTTGGTTTCCAAGATCAACTTCCGTTTGTTTTTAGCAATCCTAGGACAATATGAATTATTTCAGGTAACATACCATGCTTTCGCTTGCGCCTAATTATCCTAATATCAAGGTTCTAGTTAGCTACTCTAGAACACAAGCAATAAGAGCAATTCAACTGATGGATATCACAGACAACTCAACAATCTATATTTGGGGCTAATCCTTCATAATCCTTTTTGAACCCTAAACCTAACAAGATGAACTACTCAGACATAACAAAGCAATTCATAGCAAATAGCATAAAGGTATTCATAAATAAATTAAGTTTAGAAATACTGCAGTTCCAATACAAATCTCTGGAGGAGTCTTAGATCTTTTCTCCAAATTTACTAAAAACCTTTGATGTATAAAACTAGAAAGTAGGAAAGCGTTTGTTTCCTAGAACAATGGCAGAGCACATAAATATTAGGTTAAAAGTCGGTCAGGGGTATTTCTGTAAATATGTTGTGACTTGGATTTTAAGCCGGCTGGGCTTTGTGTGCTACGCTGTCGATAGATGGCACATAGTGTGCATCGATCGATGGTAGACTTTGAATATCGACCTCGAACTTTTTCGATGGTCTGCTTCGAGCTTCTTCTCATTTTATCTTTAAACTGCACCCAAATCATCACTTTTCTCCAAATCATCCATGAACCTGTAAAAGTGCCAAAAGGACTCCAAAACATAGTGGGTAGTTCCTAAAACATCCATATTCCATGGCTAAAAAGGGTAAAATCCATGGTATATCACACCCCAGACTTACCTTTTTGCTTGTCCTCAAGGAAAACAAATGATAGTCTTTGCAAAGAGGTTTTCAAAACAGCAGAGACTCACACAATTTAAGAACTCATATCATCACCTCTACAATGTTGCAAGCCACTTCAAATCAATTCTAACTTCAGAGGTATCCTATATACCATATCCTAGCTTAGAAACCAAATCCATTTACTAGTAACTTAGCTAATAGTGTCTGACTCGCCCCTCTACTGGTCTCATTTAATACATATATAAAAGGTGTAGGCTTTACCTTGGGAGTAATACAGTCCATCTTTAATCACCTTCTTTTTGATTTTCTTTTTTTTTATTTGACAAAGCGTAGGCGAATAAGTGCTCGCCGGTCAATTCTGGTATGGTAATGTCGAACGATGTCGACCTGGTATCATCGGTTGATAGACTGGGCAATCCTCTCCTCGGGTATTCTTTTATTTTTTTTTACTTGTAATAAATTAAATGCAAAAATAAGTAAATTTTTTGAAATAAGACTAAGTAAAATTACGTAATAGTGGGTTGTCTCTCACTCAGCGCTTTATTATAGTCATTTAGCTTGACTTTGGAAGTAGGTTGGCTAGTAAGGAGGTGGATGCCTACTTGTTGGGAAACTAGTGTCTACATCTTCTTTGCTCATCTGAAACCATGTACCAATGAAGCTTCTTATGGCTTCATCTCCTCTGGTCCACTGATTTTTCAGTATCTCCTTATCAACCCCAATGACATGCATCCTATTCTAAAGGTTATTGATGCTGCACTGGTGCATTCCAAGTCTGGTTGTAGTTGTTTCATCAATGCCCTCCAATCTCTGGGACAAGTCTTCTCGCATTAAGTCTTGAGAAAAATTAATCTCATCAAGCTTGTCCTCTAACAATTTCACTGTGACCAGCCTGTTTTTCAGATATTCGTATCCACCGTCGATTGATAGTCGAGTAAGACCGTCGATCGTTGCTTCAGTTCGGATTGTATTCTGTCTCCGGATCATGTACATCTTCTCTTTCAGCTCATCCATGCGTGTAGTCAGCCTCTCAATGTTGTCATTAAGTGGGAAGTAGACATCATCAAGCCTCTTGTAGGTATCATCTAATGACATCTCTTGGGCTCTGTAGATACTGTGTACCATATCATCAACATCTGCTTTGCTGTAGCTTCTCAGACTTGGCAATAATCTGGTGAATTTCTCTTCATGCTCTGGTAGACAAATACTAGCCTCCTCATACATTGTAGCTCTCTCTCTAGAATATCTCTGATGTCTTCCCTTGACACATGAATGATTCTTCCATCTGGTGCTCATGCAAATCCATGCTCGTCTCTGTATACACGATATTCACCTTTCTTTCCCAATGGAATGATATTTTGCTTTTGGAATTGTAGGCTCTCTGTCCAAACTCGTACCATTTATCGATCGATGGCTGGCCTCTCTTGTCGATCGATGCCAATCTTTCGCTCTAGCATCTGGCTCTGCTCCATAGTGAGTATCGATCGATATCCTGATATATCCGTCGATCGATGTTTCTCCTCTGGTTTCATGGGAACGCCTGAGAACTTCTGCTTCTTCCATGGCAAGACCACGATACTCAATAGTTGCTTCTTCTTTGTAGTCCTCGTCATACTCATCAGGTTCCATTGCGCTCATCTTCCTCTTTGAAGGTGTAGCAGTGTGAACAGAAAAGCTAGGTTGGTAGTAATCATTCTTCCAACTGTTGATAGATCCTTCTGGAAAATAGTCTATCTCATTCGCATAGTCACTTTTGATCAGTGTTTCCAACTCATTGTCGATCGTCGCTACAAGTTTTTCGTCGATCGATATCTCAAGTTGAGTGGAGAATGATGCTTCAATCTCCGATTCCTCATCAGTTTCATAATCGCAGTGGAAAGCTGCAATGAATCCAAGATTGTCTCCAATCTCCATGTAGCCAGTCTGTTGCTTGACAACTCTCACCGGATCATACTAAACGGTAGGGTTTTTGAGTGTCAGGCACAACTTGTTGGCCTGCATGTCGCATACTGCTCCTACAGTAGTCATGAAGGCTCTCCTAAGTAGCAGAGAAGAATTCCAGTTGAGCTTGATGTCCAGGACATGGAAGTCTACTAGAACTAAGGCATTACCAATCTGCACCTCAAGGTTTCTGAAGAATCCTCTTGAGTTCCTCTGAGAACAGTCCACAAAAGTGAATGAATCCTCTGAAGGCTATATCTTCAGACCTAGATGGTCTGCCATCACCTTAGGTAGAATGCTGATTGAAGATCCTGTGTCGCAGAGCGCACTAGGGTAGTCAATGCCTCCTATCAAGCAGAGTACTACAAACTTTCCAGATTACTCTTCTTCTTCAGGGTAATCCTATGTCTCTTCTTCTCTCTGACATGGTGGAACATTCTCCTAATGTCCTCTTTAGTTTCCTTGGTTTCTCTGAAGAACATCCACAGCTTATGCCTCCTCAAATGGCTTATCTAATGGGATCCTTAGAATCATCTTTCTGAAATTCTACATCTCCTTATCATTAGCTCCTCTCTTCAGATGCTTGGGAACCTTTTCCTTCCTCTTCCTCAAGGTTCTTCCCACAGTAGCCTGATTAACTTGCATTGGCTCTGCTGCATCTTCAGTTTGTTCATTGATGTTATCTATTGGTGTCTCTGAAGGTGAGATGGGTTTCTGAGTGCATTCATTCGTGCTACATCTATCTTGTGTAGTTTCACTCGGTAGCAGAGAGGTGCTCGTCGATAAATGACTGAGGTTGATTGTCGATCGCCGGTTGAATCTCTCTGTCGATCGGTGACATGCTTACTCTGCCGATCGATGTCTACATGTAAGGGTTTTGGTGGATGAGGGTGTCTAGCTGCGAACTCGTCATGGGTCATAATCATGACCGTCTCGCATGATGCAACTGACTCCATCGATCGATGTTGAACATCCGATGTCGATCGTTGTTCATCCCATTCCATCGATCGATGTTCATCTCTTGGTGTCGGTCGACACCAATGTGAACCGCCGAAGCTCATGGAGCTTTTGACATCGAAATCTCTCTCCTGAAGCTTTTCTTCATTAACCACTTGCAGAAATTATCCTCTATGATGGCATTGATGTGGTAATTCAGTGCTTCATTGCCTTTGATGAAAGTTTCTTGCTTCTAAACAGCTTCTCTTGTCTGAACCACTTGCGTCTCCAACTTCTTCACATGTGTGTTCAAAGTTTCAAACTTTGTATTCAGCTCAGTGTATACACCATCTATTTTCCCATTAACATTCACCATAAGCTTTTGCTGACCCTCAAGAACTTGATCAATCATTTCTTCTATCTTGCTCTCTCGACTCTGTGGTCGCACGTTCTGGTAGGAAGAATTGCCATAGTTAATGTTGTTGCTGTTGTTGAAGTTGTTGTTGTATGGTTTCTGGAAATGTGAATTCTGGTTGAAATTACTCATCTGTCCATTCCCATAAGAGTTTCTTTATCCACTCTGATTTCCAGGCATCTGATTCTGAAAGCTTGTACCACTAATGAATTTTACATCCTCTACTAGATCTCCATCACTGTTGATTTCTACAGCTTTCATATCCTCTGCGAAGCTAACTTGCTTCTTGAGAAGCTTGTGAATACTGTCCAGCTTAGCCTTAACATCGTCCAACTCCTCCTTTCCTAGGGTGGCCGATTTTCTCCTCTCAAAATCAGTGTTTTTGGTAGACGCCAAGTTTCAATCAATCTCACAGCTTCTTCGGATTCCTAGTGTTGAAGTTCCCTTCACTAGTTGTGTCCAGAGCCATCTGATATGCCAGCGCGATGCCTCAGAAGAAAGTACTGAGCTGATGCACTTCATTGAATCTGGTGTGGACAATCTCTCTAATAAGACTTGAATCTGATCCAGGAGGCTTTGAATGACTTTGTAGGCTCCTGAGTGAATGTAGAAATCTTGCTCCTTAAGTCCTCAGCTCGTGACTCATCAAAGAAGTTGCGCAGAAACATTCTTATATCAGCCAGGATGGGAGAGATCTTGGTGGTAACTGCTTAAGCCACGCGAAGCTTCTCAGCCATTGAGTACTTGAAGAGCTTGCAGAAAAGATAGTCTTC